>NC_056725.1:554243556-554338556 GCF_019279795.1 Protopterus annectens
GGGTTCTTTGCCCCTCCTGATAAGAGACCTAGGGTGGAGCCTGAGCTAGGGAGTTTTGAGCAGGCTTCGGATGTTTCAGAGTCTTGACTGAAGACTTGCAGGAGTATTCTCCTTATTCTGATTCTGATGTGGATGATTCTACTCCTTCTGCTTCTCCTCCTGAGGATTTTTCTTTTTCAGAAACTCTTCATTCCATGAGGGAGCATTTTAAGTGGGTAGGTCAGGACTTCTCTGATTCCAGGAAAAGGCTTAGGGAATTTTTGTTTTACCCCAGCATAGGCCTTTGGCTATACCTCCTGTTTTGGATGTGGTGGAAGATGTTTTACAGAGGCTTCTCTTAATCCTGATTCTTTGCCTCCTGCTCCTGTTAAACCGGATAGGTATTACAGGGTGGCTGAAGCTCATAAGTATCTTTTTAAGAGTCCTAGGGCAGACCCAGAAACTGTTAGTCAGGGGCCTAAAGGTGTTAAGGCTTCTGTTGTCAAGAATCCGGTTCCTACAGATAAAGAGGCCAGGGCCTTGGATAGACGGGGAAAGAAAGTTTATACTTCTTCCACTCTAGCTATGAGGGCTTTGAATTGCCAGTTTCACATGTTGAAATACCAAAACTATCTCCTTTCACAATTGAAGTCTAAGGTTGATGCTCTGGCGGAAGGTATTGATTGTAAAGAGTTACAAGATTTAGTACATGTTTCTGAACAGGTGGGTAAGCATTCTTTGCAATGTGGTTTTGATGCTGTACAGGCCTCGTCTAGGGTGGCTGCCACTGGGTCAGTTCTTCGCAGGCACGCCTGGCTGAGGGATCACAATTTATCTGACCATGTTAAAACACGGATTTTAGATGCTCCTTTACAATCTGATGTGTTGTTTGGTTCTCCTGTTGAGGCAGTTTTAAAGAAAATGGAAGACAAGGCTAAGTCTATGCAGACTGTTAAAGATTTTTTGCAGGTTCAGCCTCCAAAGTTTAGTAGAAATTGGCCTACTTAAGGGGTGGACGTATCCTTCTTATGATTCCCAGTCTAGGGGTAGATCTAGACGTGGTAGGGGCAGAGCTCAGGGCTCTTTCAGGCCTAGAACAGGGAGTTCTCCTGCACAGTCTTCGGTGAGGGCAGGGGGCAGGCCTTGCGTAAACAGACCCAATGACCTACCTTTTCAGCTGCCAGAGCCTTCTCGTCTGGCAGCACCTTTGGGAGGAAGGTTGGCACTTTTCAAAGAAAATTGGAGTTTAATTACCAAAGACAGATGGGTATTGGATATCATACACCACGGTTACAGGTTTTATTTCCATACCTTGCCTCCTTTCAAAGGCATGCCAGACGTTCCTCCTCAACAAAGAATAGAGGCTCACAAGCAAATTTCTCTGTTACTCCAAATAGGGGCCATACAGCCGGTCCCTATGCCAGAAGTGGGCCTAGGATTTTATTCTCACCTGTTCCTAGTACCAAAGAAAGGGAACACGTGGAGACCAATTTTGGACTTATCTATCCTCAACACTTATCTGGACATTCCCAAGTTCAAAATGTTGACGTTACAGCAGCTTTTACCTCTGCTGGGCAAAGATCATTGGATGGTAACTTTGGATCTCAAGGAGGCTTATCTTCATGTTCCTATCAGACTGAGTTGCAGGAAGTATCTGCGTTTTCGAGCTGGGACTTCTCATTATCAGTTCTCTGCATTGCCCTTTGGCTTATCTACTGCGCCCAGAGTGTTCACGAAAGTTCTGGCTCCAGTGATAGCTTTCCTCAGGTTAAAAGGAATACAGATCTATCCTTATTTGGACGATTGCCTGATTCTGGCTCAAGGAAGGGACGAGCTTCTTCATCATCTGGATTATGTGATAGCAGTGCTAAGATGCCTGGGGTATTCTGTGAACGAAATAAAGTCCAGTCTAGTACCCTCTCAGGACGTGCTTTCTGGGTGTGAGACTGAATACAGCATCCCAGATGGCCTTTTTGACCCCGGACAAACAAAAGAATCTTTCCCTTTACTTTCATCAGTTGTCTCATCAGTCCAGGCTGACTGCAAGGACAGTCCTTCAAGCCTTTGGGGTTCATGGCATCTTGTATTCTGGTGCTTCCCAATGCCAAACTGCATATGAGGAAGCTACAATGGTATCTCAAAAATGTATGGACACAGCACTGCCAGGATTTGGACACTGTCATTCAAATAATACCTTGCATTCAAAAGGAATTGTTGTGGTGGGCTCAGGAATGTCACCTAAACAAGGGACTCTCTGTGACCCGGCCAGAGGCGAGTCAGATTCTAACGACAGATGCCTCAGACAAAGCTTGGGGAGCTCATCTGAATGGAAAGTGGATACAAGACAAGTGGCCTGCCAGACTACAACATCTACATATCAACTTGAAGGAGATGTTAGCAGTCCAGTTTGCATTAATAGCTTTCAAGGATTTACTTCTTCCAGGGCAGGTGTTGATTCTAACAGACAACACAACTGTCATGTGGTACATCAACAAGCAAGGCGGAACACATTCTTATCCTCTATGCAGGCAAGCAATGATTTTGTGGGAGACTGCTCTCAGTTTACAGCTAAATCTTCAGGCAAGGTTTCTGCCGAGCACAGAACTCCTTAGCAGATGTGTTGAGCAGACAAATTATGGATCCCCACGAGTGGAAATTGGATTCTCATGTATTTCAGAAATTGACAGTGTCATGGGGAACTCCAGACATAGATCTGTTCGCTTCTCCACTAAACCACCAGCTGCCAAAGTTTTGCACAAAAGGTTTCATCCCACAGCTTGGAAAGTGGATGCTCTTTCTTTCAATTGGAGCAATCTTCATGTGTATGCCTTTCCGCCTCTGCCTCTCCTCCCAAAGGTACTACTAAAGGCCAGACAAGACAAGCCAAGGATGATTTTGATAGCTCCATATTGGCCTCGACAGCATTGGTACCCATTACTGAGAAGCCTGGTACGGAAGCCTCCATGGCCTTTGCCTTCGATTCCACACCTGTTGTCTCAGGAGGACAGTCATTTGCTCAATGTCAAGCTTCACTCTCTGCACCTAACAGCCTGGCATATTCTGTTTTGAACCATAGTGGGCCTCCACTTCCACAGCAAGTTTTGAATGTTATTTTGGAAGCTAGAAGGCCTAGTACAAGGAAAGTGTACGCAGATAAATGGAAGAGATTTTTATTTTGGAGTGCAGCAAAGGATTTTGATGTTTCTGAGCCTAATTTAAGTGTGGCTCTTCAATATCTTACTGAGTTACTGGACAAAGGTTTGTCCTCCTCTTCTATTAAGGTTCATGCTGCAGCAATTTCGGCTCACTATGATTGTGACCCACCATTGTTTTCTCATCCTTTGTTCAAGCAATTTCTTAGAGGGGCAAAGAATATAAGACCCCCACGAAGAGCTCCTACTCCTGCTTGGGATCTCAATTTTGTGTTGGAGAAACTCACTCTACAACCTTTTGAGCCTGCAGCTACTACTGAATTAAAGTTTTTATCATGGAAGACTGCTTTTTTGTTGGCTATTACCTCTGCAAGAAGGGTTTCTGAGTTGCAGGCCCTTATGGCAGTTGAACCTTTCTTAATTTTCCATAAGGATAGGGTATCTTTACGTACTAATCCTTCCTTTATGCCTAAAGTGGTTTCTAGTGTGGCTTTAAACCAAACTATTCATTTGCCTACTTTTTATGCAAATCCCCAAAATAAAGGGGAAAAGATTTTGCACACTTTAGATGTACACAGGCAGTTGCGATATTATTTGGACAGAACTAAAGGGTTCAGGCAGTCTCAGCAGTTATTTGTTTCTTTTGCTTTGAGTTCTCAGGGCAAGCCTGTGTCAAAACAAACTATTTCTAAGTGGATTGGGTTTTGCATTGCTTTCTGTTATTCCCATCATGGAAAGGAGATTCCAGCTGGGATTAGGCCTCATTCCACTAGGGCTACTGCCACTTCGACAGCCTTTTTGAGGGGGGTGGCAACCAAGGATATTTTGGAGGCAGCTACTTGGAGTTCAGTGCATACTTTCTCTAGGCATTATCACCTACCACTTTACTCTAAATCCAGGGCTGGTTTTGCCACTGCTGTTTTGCAGGGCATTTTTGCAGCTCCTGCTTCCTTATAGTTTTGCATCCTCCCTTTCCTCTGCTTTGGGATTCTACCCAAGTGTAAGGACTGCAGCAATGTGAGATGAAGAACATAGTACAGTTTTGTACCTATCATAAATGTAGATGTTCGAAGATCCACATTGCTGCAGTCCAATTTACCCTCCCTCCTTCCCCTCTGTAGTTAGAGGCGGTTGTGTGGGTTGGGTTGTCAATATGATGTATATTGTATATATTGTACATATTTTTAGTGCTGGGATGGTTGGTTGTTTGTTTGCTGTCTTTTGGTTTTGACCTTTATTTTTAGGGTCTTCTGACATCTGGGGCAAGAAAAGACTGAGGATATGACGTCGGTCATGCGCATTTGTACCCTGACGTCCTGATGTCAGTCAAATGCGCCTTGACCGACGTCAGCCTTATACTTTGATATTCGGGCCGACCGAGGACAGCGGACTACCCTGGTGTAAGGACTGCAGCAATGTGGATCTTCGAACATCTACATTTATGGTAGGTACAAAACTGTACTTTGTACATCATTATACGTTGAATAATTCAATATTATATTATTTTTATAATATATATATTTTTTTATATATATTTTTTTCATGTACATATATATATATATATATATACACTCTTACACTTATATTTAGAGGTATGCTTTTATTTCCTGTTAGAATTGCTTTTTATAAGTCAAAGAAATAGTGCAGTGATAAGTTAGTTATATTAATTTAATTTGCTTATTTTATAAATACTATAACTTATAGACTGCTTATGACTTTGTATTTTTATTTAAACGTAAATTTGTTGTTTAACTAGATAATTGATTAATTACGTAGTCAAAGGATGATATAAAAGCTGAATGTTTGTTTTTAGTTACTTGTCTGAAGAAGTCATCCTATGAGGAATGAAGAAAAGCGCTTAACATAATAAATCTGTGTGCAGTAGTTTTCCTTGCCTGAGTTGTTCGTTTTTAAAAAGTTTGTTTTCGTTTCTCTTTTTTAACACTTACTAAACTTGCCACTAAATGTAATGGGTTTAAAAAGTCTTTTATATTTTTTGTGAAGGTACCGAGAAATGAGAGGAGTGGCAATTAAGAAGCTCTAATTGAATATAGTGTGCTTTATTGGCAGTTGTTGCTGAATGCCAAGTTTTTCCCAGATATAAATGAAAAAGTATCTATTAGTGCTTTGATAAAAGCTCGCCAAGTATAAAACGTAGTATAGTTGTGTTAGAGTTGTGGAACTTTTTAATGTACTGAATTTGTAGAAAAACTAAACTGACTAAATTTATAATTCTTAGGGTAACAAATGGATTGTTACTATAGTTATTCAGGAATTTTAAGTTTTAATCATAAACGATCAAGTCTAATTAACCTTTTAACATGTTGATCATTTTTTATATAAATGTGACAGGAAATTACTTTTAATTTTTATAAAGTTCCATTTTTAGTAAGGAATGAAAGCGCTTAATATTGAGTATGGATTTGGAACGTTAAACTATTGGAGCTTATCCGCATGATGCATTTTCTGTAATGGAAGTATGTGCAGGAATGATGATAATTTGGTGAAGAAGATTTGGGAGAGAGGAAAAAGGCAAGAGGAAACAAGGATGTCCAGCAAAAGGATGGATTTTGGGAGAGAAGACCAACAATAGTTAGGCATGACTGTCGAAGAAGGTAGGAGAGGCACTTTATTGGGAGAGAGTGGTAGTTGATGCAACACCCCAAACCCACGTTGGAAATGGGAATATGGGGGGATAATGGTGGTGTGTGTATGTAATCAGTGTATAATTTACACCAACAATGATAAAAGCAAATGTAGTGGATATGTGCTTTACCTATTTTCTAAGACCAATGATACCTTCCTGGGAAGGCAGTATTGGGGATATAATGGACTTTCCAGGGGTCTTCCACCAACCTAAATTGGCTGATGATCCCCCTAGACAGTCATATTTCTATACCTACTTCCCTTTTGGGAATAAAAGTTTGCAGAATTCAATGTTTTATAGGCAAAAATGCTAATGTTTTAAATTTCTGTGCATACTGAATAATGAAAGCTTCGTAATAAAGGCAAAAGCTGTATATATGACGGTGGATCTCTTCCAAGTTTCTAAATTAATCTTTCTGTAATTTAGCCAGTATTCTAGGACTGCTTATGTGTATTTACTTTATACCAGAAGTCTGCTGTTGAAACCTGGTTCACATGGACAAAGATTTCCTTCCATCAAGTGCTCCTAACTGTGTGTCAGCTCCACACCTCATTGATCGCAATCTTCTCAGTATTTTAACCCATATTGCCTTTGGTGAACCTGTCGTCTGATGGTTTCTTTCCTACCCAATGCACAGTAGCTTCATATTTTCTAAGGGAAAGCATCCTTATACCATGGCACACTCAAATCTGGAATGCCAAAAGGTTAAATTTTGTCCCGTCTACTTTTCTTCGTATTTAACAGCAACTTTCCATTTGACCTGCACACTTAAATGTAGATATGATTATACTGGCTTCTAACCCTTCATTCAGTGTGCTGCAGAAGTGACTGCAGACAACTGTCCACCACCTCTGGAAATGGCTTATTGACCATAAACTTGTGATTAATAGCAGCAAGTCCTCCATGCTATTTGGAACAGACCGACAATGTTTAGATAACTTCTAACTAAACAAAGTTTTCTCTCTACGCTGTCAAGTCCAATAACTACTTTGAACTTCATGTGAATTGACAAGCCTCATTTGCTTTGCATAATAATCTGTTTGCTGGTAAAGTAGTTAAAACAGCTAAAATTTGCCTGCAACTCCCCTACTACTAAATTCTTAGGAAAGCAATAGAAATGAATGTGCTTATTTCAAAACTAGAATACTGCCTTCCCATAACTTTGAGCTTTTCACATAACACACCTTAAAATGCTGCTAATAGAATTTGTAGTGCTATAACTTTACCTTGACCCTAAGTGGCATCATTACCTTATACTGCAAAAAGTCAGCTGGTTACTTATTACTGCCAGAAGAACACTTTAGCTCAACTCACTAACATTTAAATTACTCTTCTGTAGATACTGTCCCTCCATAGCCTTCAAATTCTATACCAGAAACGCTGCATAGTCCCTGGAATTCACTTCTTTTACTTCATCTTACTTGACTTTCTCCCTCGAGAAAGTCTTTGTTTTAAAAATAATTTTACCACAAGGAATTCATTACCTACAAATATAACTACTCTGATCACGCTACATTTACATATTCAGAAGAAAAGTTAATTCACATAAAACAAAGAAAAACACAAATGTTTTCATGGCTTAGAGCTGATGTTCCTTGCACTATTCACTAATGCAGTCCTTGCTCATCCAGAGCTCTAGCATCCCCTTTCACCTGGTATTGGCAGTATCCCCACTCAACTTGCCACATAAGGATGCCCATGGATCTCCCCATTCTGTTTTGCTTCAAGCGACACCTTTCTGAAAGAGATTTTACATGTCTGCCTACCACTCCTTGGTATCATAGTTTTTTTTTTTTAACTAGGGAAGTGTCTGTTTTTTCTTTTGAACCTGCCTTTGAGACTGATTTAAAGTTCTTATCTCTGCAAACAGTGTTATTGCTCTGACATCTGTAAGAATATCTTAGAGTGATAGGATAAAGCTACTTTGAAAACAAATCCCTTGTGCTTTAAATGATTCAGTTTACCGTAAGCCAGGCTTTACATCTCCCTTTCCTCCATACAAAACCTAAAACTATGGGAGAAAGAATTTATGCACCTTAGATGTCCACAGACAATGTGGATACTACATTGACAAGAAAAGGGAAATTCTGATCAACTTTATTTTTTCTGAAGGTAATAAAAAGAGATCTGTGTCAAAACAGAATTTCATGTCTGTCGCATGCTACAGCTTTTTGTTATTCTCACCATAAGACCATTCTGTGGCTCAAGGCCCAGTCTACCAATGTTTTTGCTAGTAACAGACTTGGAAATATACTAGTGGCAAAAACTTGATCACCTTTGTACACTTTCAGCAAGCATTACTAGTTGGACTTTTTCTCTAGATCCAGAGCAGGCTTTTCTAGAACTATTCTTAATGGGTTCTTAGACTCTGATACGTTTTCCTCCCTTTCTTTCTAAGCTCTGGTAATCTGTCTATATGGCTTAGGCTACTGCAACAGTTATCTATTGATGCACATAGTACAGTTGTATAAGTAAATATACCTTTCAGTAGATATTCCAATAGGTCGTTACAGTTGAAACATCCTCTGTTCTTACCCCTTCTTTTTGTTTGCCAGGGTGTAGATATACATTTTACTTTTCCCTAGCACATAACTTTGCAGGCAAGACTCTAACCTCCCTTTAATCTGATGTAAGAAAGCTCGAAGGCTTGACACCTTAACCACTGACTTTATTCAGCTCTCCTCGAACTGTTCAGTAGTTGCGTTTATTGGAAGGTGTCATTAAGCTTTGGAAGTTGGGTAGTTGTCATGTCCTTGGCAAGATCCAACCCATACTTAGTTTTACTGCAACAGTGAACAATTCAAACATATGTTGTGTTGGTAAGTATACTTGCCCAACTCTACTTTGCTTATCCTTTGCTTTTTTTATTTTATTTTACTCAAGTCTACCCAGGGCAAGAGTGCTCTGAGGATTTTTGAGCTTGTATGGAAATACCAGCAAGTAGTATTTGTGCCAAGCTTTGGCATACTGGCTGGATGAACGGTATCTATGGCAGGATCCCATCTGTCAATGTTGTTGCAACAGTGATGTGTTCAAACATATACTGTTGCAGTAAGTTCTTACAAAACTGTACTTTCTGTGCTCACATTGTTAGTGTTTATTTTTATATTTTTTTTCACCCTCAACAGCTCTGGAGGGTTTTATAGCATATAAGTCACTACTTCTAGGTAATCTCCAGCAAAGCTGTATACAATTCTTAATCCCTGTACCATGCAGAGATTACTCGACACTTAATGCTGAAAATACTTGGAGAGAACCTCTAACTTTGCCATTTATATTGACTATGGGTAGTCTCATCTTGTCTTTCTCCCTACACTTGATCCCATAACATTCATGTCTTGTGTCTTTGCTTGTTTTTTGCTCTTGTTACCCCTGATATTTCCATTTTCTTTAATGAGTTTGTTCTAGTACAGTGTCCAGTTAAAGGAATCTTATCAGTTTCCCTAATCTTGTTACCTTTTTAGACACCAGAAGAGCTAAATGTGCAAGAACCTTATACATGGGTAGCTTTTCTTTCCCACACCAGCTTAACATCTCATTTTTAAGCTGCCAGCGTCTAGCCATTATTTTACTGAAGAAGGACTAAACCGTTCTAATTTTGAACATGCGCAAAAGATGATTCCGATTCGCCAGAAGCTAGTCCCTACATCGCCAGCACACCATATTAACCCAGGGGAACATGGATTTTATCCAGAGTATAAAAATAATTATGCAGGCATTTCCAAACTAAAATTCTGAATTTTCTGGATTACCATCTTTTGGAACATGACATCTCTCCTGCCATTTAATTGTATACTGAAGACCCAGTTTTTCATCCTGGTCCCTCATCCACCTAACCGTATCTTGTAATAATCTGCTGTATAATCTGTCTGTTTATGCTTGATGTGTCCGGTCCTGCTTCAATTAATAACCACATAATTTCTGACATTTGGATACCTTCTAGTTCTAGAGCTGTCCCATGCTGGATAAGTACAGAGTCCATTGCTCTATAGGTCAAATGCTAATTTTCTCTGTGCCAAAGTAATTCTTTCATTACTGCCCATTTATCCCATTCCCCTGCTTAAATACTCCCAATAAACATCTCCTTGTCTTCTGTGCCAGCTCTTCAAAGACGCATTCTTATGCACCCGTGGCATAACTTAACTTACAAGGGGAAGTTCTTTTTTATTTCTCAGATTTCTTTTTTCCTCTCCTTTTGTAGTTGCTCCATAAATATTCTTTGTTTATCCCTCCACTCCTTAGTAGCATTGTGATCATATATTTATTCTCATAATTTTTATACCTTTTCCCCACAGAGTACCATTTGTTCCCATCCTGCATTGTATCTCTCACTTTGAAATAAATATTCCAATCTCATTTGAGTGCTTAAGTAATCATCAGATCAGGGAGTGCCAATCAGTTTTCTCCTGGAAGTATAATTTTATTCCAGTTCAACCTTGTTTTTTTTTTTTTTTTTTTTAAACACCTTTATTAAATTATCACACCTGATGTTGCCATTTTCATTCATTCCTCAACTGTTGGGTTTAGATCCGATCCTCTGATCCAACTTAGCTGCTTCTTCCAACTCATGAAACACTGAAACTCTCAAGCTCCTCCCTTTATACCTAATGCCGTAGTCACCTAACATACCTCAGATCTCATTTGTTGCCTAAGTGTTCGGGTGTGGCCACTGCTTACTCTTGAGCAAACATATTTTCAGTGAGTTAGTTACTTTTCACTATAATCTTTCTTGTGCTTCCTTTTATCATCTTTATCTTTCTCCCTAAATTTCTGTATAGAAAATTCCTATGTACTCATTTTTAGAGTATCCCTTAAATGCTATTGTTGGTACTTCTTTCACACTTATTAGTATTTCTATAATTAACATTGCTGGGTAGTTCTTTCTAGTCACCTCTATTAGAAAATAAGTTTTTTTTTATTTTTTTTTTATTTATTGCCTGCCTTTTAATTAGGTCAGAGAAACCTGGTTCCAAAAAGTGTGTGACCTGAGCCATAAAATTCTGATTTCAGACATGCATTCAAAGTATGTCTACTGTTTAGACCCAACTCACCTTCACTCGGATTGTGAGATATGTAAGGCCTTTAATCAGAGGGCTTTGATAGACATACAAACTAAGTTAATTTTAAGAGGTTTGCTATTCTGTAAACCTGCTTTGAAAACCTGTGGGTACAACACCCCAAAAAAGTTGATAAGGGAGATTCTGTTCATAAAGAATCAAGAAAGCGATCCTCCGATCAGACTGCTACTTTGGCTGCGGTATCTGAACCTCCCAGTAAATTGGCTAAACTATCAGATCTGACCACTTCGGATCAAAGACCTAGATCGGAGAAATTTCCTCTGATTGATCACTGCAAGTGTTACTGGATTCTCTTTTCGTCGCCCTTCCCCTCTTTTTGGAACGCTCACTGAGGCAACCTCTAGACCATCTTCTACATCATTTGTTCAATTATCCAAGAGTTTTACAAAAGCCGATGTGGACAGGATAAGGAAATTCCTCTCAACACAGATTCAGGTGAGAGTACTTCCAGCTCTGACCCCATCGGGTCTGGAGATTCTTGTCAGTACTACTTCCCCTTATTGGCTCCTTCTCAGATCTGATCTTTGGTTTCAGAGCCCATCAGATCTGAAAATCCTGGAGTCATCTGCCTCTGATCCGAAGATGGCTGTATCTTCAACTCTGGTGGCATCCGAGTAGCCTGCCGCCAAGCACATTTGGAGCTGGGTCACTCTGAGCTATAGCATCAGATGTGGATCTGGGATGTTGGAGTCTACTTCAAAGTTGTCAGAGCCATCTCTGCTCCTGAGAGCTGCAATGCTAGGCAGCTGGGGTACGACTCCGTCCTCGAGTACTTTACGTTTGAGGCAGAGGAAGCAAATGGTCTGTAAAGCATGCCTTATTGCGTTCATTGGTTTTCTTTTCTCCTTGGCATTCTGCAATCGAGGTAGTGGAGAGAGCTTCCTCTGTTCCAAGAGTTCGGACTTAGCTTCTCTCTTCGGTTCTGACTACCCACCTGCATTCGGCTCTGCATGTAGAGCCTCAGTTAGCTTGCCACTGGGACAGTCAAGCCCATACCAGTCTCCAGAACGCCCAGCAGGGAATGCTCAGCAGAGTACAGTAATCCCTTCTGATACTTCTCCAGAACATCCCATCGAAAAAGTTCCCAGGAAGAGAATATGTAAAAGGAGGCACTTAGACTTTTCACAAGAGTCTGTCACAGAAGATGCTGACTTTGATGAGGGAGAAGGGTCCCCCAGATCAACACCCGACAACGTCTTATTTGGAGACATCTTAGAACTCCTTAAAGGGGGTGGTTGGTCCCCAACACTCTATCCCAAGAGGAGTTTGTATTCCTGGAGGCCTTTGGAGCTGGCCTGTCTACCTCTTGGGTGACTCTGCTAGCTGATGAGCTCATTGATTTGGCCTCTCAACGGGCATAGGAGGAGCCTGATACCATCTAGTCTATACCTAAAGAGACTAGATCGGATCCTGCCACCACCGAAGGATATTGGCGCAAGGGAGTACCAGTTAATGCCATGGTTGTAGCAGCAGCCATTAAGAACTAGTGGAGCAAAGTTCCTCTGCCCCCCCCCCCCCCCCAAACAGGAGTCTAGGGTGCTTGACAGCTTTGGGAAGCATGTCTATGCTTCAGTGACTTATGCCCTTTGGTCACTGAACTACTTAGCACATTTATGAGACTTCAGAGGAATTTAATTAAGGAACTTTCCAAATTCCCCACTGGAACCATATCCTCCAAGGTAGAGAGCACTAGTGCTTCACAGTTGGTTACCATTCAGTCCTTTTTAATCACATCCATGAGGCTGATTTACCATGCAGTTGAAGGAACCTCACAGGAAGCAGGTTCAGGCAATTCTATCAGAAGACATGCTTGCATGCACTTGAGTGACTTCACATAACCCTTCAAATCTTCCTTTGTCAGTGCTCCTTTTGGCGGAAGTTCCTTATTTATCTCTCAAGTAAAAGACTTAACTCTAGTTGTAAGCAGGAAGGAAAAACTGTATGATGTGAGTGTATGTTTTTCGACCCCCCCCCCCCCCTCTCAATAAACCTTTTCTAGGAATCAGAGGCAGACCAAAAATGTTCAAAAAAATCCTAGGATCCCTTCCAAGATCTACATGGAAACAGTTCCGCCAGGGATAGAGGGGGGAACTCTAATGGAAGATGTTGTACCCATGGCAAAGGTGGTCTGCATAACCAGGGATAAAGAGGTGCTTTCTCTGACTGATCTCATCAACACTCGTGTCCATCTCTGCAGACAGTCGGGGGCCTCTTACCCATACACCAGAGAGCCTGTCTAGAAATTACAAAAGATTCATGCTTGTGGAGGGTACCTAGATGTTGTATAATACCCTTTTCTATTCCACCCTATTAGTAGTAAACACAATCCAAGATATTCCACCCAGTCAGAGGGAAACGGCAGCAGTAGAAATAAACAAGCTGCTAGAAAGTCATCCAAGAGGTCCTCCCAGACTCAAAATGGTCCGAAACATATTCAAGATTCATTTTATTACCAAAGAAATCAGGGGACTGGAGACCAATTTTGGATCTCAGCAGTGTAAATCAATTGGTTCAGTACATACGTTTCCGCATGATCACTGTTCAGTCCAGTCTGCCTTTTTTGAGCAAGAAAGATTGGATGTGCTTGACAGATTTTCAGGATGCGTGCTATCACATAAAAATGAACAGACGCACCAGGAGATATCTATGCATGTCCTTCAAGGATGCAACTGCAGTCCTGACATATGGGTTGTCCTGCCTCAGGCAGCCCTTCGGTCGGCCGGATTCCAAAGTCTGGGTCCGGCGTCGGCTGATGTCGCTCCTTCCCTGACATCAGAGCGCCTTGGGTATAAAAGCGTCAGCCGACGCCATCTTCTTCAGTCTTTCTTGCCGCGCGGCGCCCGAAGCAGAAGCAGTTCGCAAGTGCCGGTCGGCCAGCTCCTGTGTTTTCAGCTACTGAAGTCTTCAAAAAAGCTAAGTACCCCGTTGGGGACCTTTTCTTGCCTCAGCCGATGTCAGATAAAACTGAGAAAGTTAATAATTGCTTAACTTGTGGGAAGCAAATACCTCATAAGGATTTCCACTCTTACTGCCTACCCTGCCTAGGCCCAGAACACGTCTCGGCCTGTACAGCTTGTGCTTCTTTCAATAGACGCACTCTTAGACGTCGGTCAGAGTTTGCACAGGATTATTTTGGGGAAGATTTCTGTTATATCATGCCGTTGGAACTTCCGACAGCACATTTAACTAAAAAACGGAAGGATAAGGACCGACACCCGCGGTCCACGGTCTCGGCCGACACCACGCTTAGGCCTACCGCGAGAGTGTCGGTCTCTTCTGAGCCAGTTTCACAACCGCTACAGACCGACGACACTGCCCCACCAGTTACTTTGGTACCGGAGGCCAGCTCGGTGCCGGTTTCTGTTCTCCCCTCTGAGACAGAAGCCCAGGATATTTCTGACACCATTCCAGTGGATAAGACTACTCCAGCACGTGGGGCTGCCAGTCCTCCAGTGTCTATGTCCATTAAGGCCTACACACGTGCTAAGGCTGCCAAACAGGCTAAGTCTCTCCCTCCAAGATCTGTTTCTCTGGGATCCACATCTGGTTCTCAAATTTTAAGTTTAGCTGAGGACCTTATTTCTTTAATTAGGGGTTCTCAGCCACATCTAGATAGAGGCTCTCAGCCACCTTCTGTCAAGAGGCCTAGGGTTGAGCAGGTAGATCCCCAGTCCTCCGATGAGGCCTCAGGTGATTCTGCACATTCAGACTACCAGGAGGAGGCCTTCCCGGCCTACGAGGATTCGGATGCGGAGGAATCCATTCCCTCTGCTTCTCCTCCTGAGGAGTTTTCCTTTGGGGAAACCCTTCATTCCATGAGGGAACACTTCAAATGGCAAGGCCAAGAATACTCAGGTTCTAGGAAAAGGTTAAGGGAATTTTTAAAGCTACCTCAGCATAGACCCTTAGCTATCCCTCCAGTTTTAAATGTTTTAGATGATGTGTACTTAGAATCTAGTGTTTCCCCTGACTCCCTCCCCCCTGCTCCTGTCAAGCCAGACAGGTACTACAGGGTCCCAGACACACATCAGTTTCTGTACAAGGGCCATACTGCTGACCCTGAAACTATTTCTCAGGGGGCCTAAAGGGGTTTCCTCCACTACTGTTAAGAATCCACTTCCTTCAGAAAGAGATTCTAGGGCTTTAGAAAGGTGGGGTAAGAAAGTATATACATCTTCCACCCTTTCTATGCAAGCATTAAATTGTCAATGTCATATGATTCAGTATCAGGAATACATGTTGGATGATTTGCAAAAGAAATTGGCTTCTCCTGAACCATTAGATAGAAAGGGGTTACAGGAATTGGTTCATAATACTCAGCAGGTTAGCAACCATTTCCTTCAGTGTGGATATGATGCATTGGAAGCTTCATGTAGAGCAGCAATGACAGGTGTGGTCATACATAGACATGCTTGGTTAAAGGAACAAACATTGCCAGACCATGTGAAAATTAAGCTTTTGGACACACCACTAGAGAAACATAAGCTATTTGGTGCTACTGCACAAGAGGTTTTAAAGAAAAGAGAGGAAAAGGCAAAATCAGTACATACAGTCAAAGATTTCCTCCAGGTACAGCCTCCAAGATTCAGCAGGAATTGGCCTTCTAAGCATTGTTGCTTTCCAGACGCACAAAAATTTCAGAGAGGCAAAAACAGACGTGGCAGAGGTAGAGGGCAAACTCGAGGCTCCTACAGAGGACGTCAATGGCAGCCTCCGAACCAGAGAGGTGGGGCAGGACCTTCCACTGCTCCACAGGGGCAATCTCAATGACTTGACTTTGACTCCGCCATCCAGGGCTCAATTAGAAGCACCTTTGGGTGGAAAATTATCTTTATTCTCACAAAATTGGCACAATATTACAAAGGACAAATGGATACTGGACATAATAGACAAAGGATACAGATTCCATTTTCATACACTACCAACAAGACATGGCAGGCCAAACCTGCCACCAAATCAAAGGGCAGAGGCACTCAAACAAATAACAAACCTACTTCAAATAAGAGCAATAGAGAAGGTTCCTTTTGCAGAACAAGGCCAAGGATTTTATTCGACTGTTCCTTGTTCCAAGAAAAGAAAACCAATGGAGACCCATTCTGGACTTGTCCACACTGAATACTTACCTTATTGTGCCAAAATTCAAAATGCTGACTTTACAGCAACTCCTTCCAACTGGGCAATGGGTCTTGGCTGGTAACTCTGGACCTCAAGGAGGCATACCTGCATGTCCCAATCAGACAAAGTTGCAAAAGATACCTCCGATTTCTTGCAGGCTCATAGCATTATCAATTCTCAGCATTGCCCTTTGGCTTATCTACTGCACCCAGAGTGTTCACGAAATGCCTGGCATCAGTAATTGCACATTGCAGACTTCAGGTGATACAAATATACCCTTACCTGGACGACTGCCTTATACAAGCGGACAGCCAACAAGCCTTGTTAAAAAACTTGGGCTATGTCATTCACCTACTGCAGGCCTTGGGATACACAGTCAATATTCAGAAATCAAGTCTCGTACCATCCCAACAAATACCTTTCCTGGGTGCCACACTGGACACAAACATCCAGATGGTGTTTCTGACAAAAGAAAAACAAAAACAATTACCAGAATACTTCAGAAAATTAGCAACACACACCCAGATGACTGCAAGGAAAATCCTACAGGCCCTGGGTTTCATGGCATCTTGCATTCTTCTGATTTTTCACGCAAGGCTGCATATGAGGAAACTACAATGGTATCTAAAAAGTCTATGGTCTCAACACAGCCACAGCCTGGAAGCATTGATCCCACTCATTCCATGCCTTCAAAAGGAATTTCTGTGGTGGGCTCAAGCAAGCCAGATAAACAAAGGTCTGCCTTTCAGCAAGCCGCATACAAGTCAAACCATAACAACAGATGCCTCAGACCATGGATGGGGGGCGCACATGGAGGGCAGATGCATTCAAGGACAATGGACACAAAAAGAAAAGCACCTGCACATCAACCAAAAAGAAATGCTGGCAGTGATGCATGCAATCAAAGCCTTCGAAAAGTTCATGCATCAGGGCCATCTACTAATAAAGACAGACAATACCACAGTTATGTGGTACATAAACAAGCAAGGAGGTACCCATTCCTACCCTCTTTGCAGACTGGCAATGAATCTCTGGGATATTTCCTTACAATTGAAAATAGAGCTACAATCCCAATTTGTACCAGGGAAGGACAATGTTCTGGCGGACAGCCTAAGCAGAAACATCATGGATCCACACGAATGGATGTTGCATCCAGACATTTTATTACAGATAACTCAAGCATGAGGAAGGCCGGACATAGATCTTTTTGCCTCCCACCTGAATCACCATCTGAAAAAGTTTTGCACAAGGACATACCATCCTCAAGCATGGAAGGTGGACGCTCTCTCCTTCAGTTGGAACTCTCTAACACTATATGCCTTCCCACCTCTTCCTTTGATGACCAAGGTGTTACTAAAGATCAAGACAGAGCAACCGAAAGTCATACTGATAGCTCCAGACTGGCCAAGACAACACTGGTACTCACTACTACGAAGCTTGACACACACCAATTTTTGGCTCCTTCCTCAAAGGCCACTTCTTCTGACACAGCACAACTACCGGACAGTACACCCCAGCTTAAAAACATTGAAGCTGACAGCTTGGAAAATTCCATGACTATTCCTCAGGATACTCTTTCCAAAAGGGTAAAAGATATCATCCTGGAGGCGCGCAAACCTTCCACTAGAAAAACATACTCAGTAAAATGGAAGAGATTTCTCATCTGGAACAGCAAATAGGGTCAAGACCCATCAGTGATGAGCATCCCACAGATCCTAGAATATTTGGCTGAGATGCTCCACAATGGCCTTTCATATTCTTCCATAAAAATACATGCTTCAGCAATATCTGCCAAATATAACACTTATCCGCCTGTATTTTCTCACCCATTGCTAAGACAGTTTCTAAGAGGTATAAAGACCATCAACCCTCCAAGGAAACCACCAGTGCCTGCATGGGACCTCAACTTCATGCTGGAAAAATTAACTCTTCCTCCCTTTGAACCAGCAGCATCTTCAGAGTTGAAATTTCTGTCTTGGAAGACAGCTTTCCTTCTGGCAGTAACCTCAGGAAGAAGAGTCTCTGAGCTACAGGCCCTTATGGCAATACAACCATTTCTCATTTTTCATCAGGACAGAGTTTCTTTGAGAACCAATCCGTCATTCATGCCAAAGGTGGTATCCAGGGTGTCCCTGAATCAAGCTATTCACCTGCCTACCTTCTTTCCCAATCCTCAAAATAAAGGAGAGAGGCTTCTGCACACCTTGGACATACACAGACAGTTGCGCTACTACTTGGACAGAACTAAGTCTTTCAGAAAATCTGACCAGCTTTTTGTTGCTTGCGCTGCTGGATTGCAGGGAAAAGCAATTTCCAAACAGACAATTTCTAAATGGATTGGAAATTGCATTCAATTCTGCTATTCTTTTCATGGGAAAACTGTGCCAGCTGATATCAGGCCACATTCCACCAGAGCTACAGCCACCTCCACAGTCTTTTTAAGAGGTGTGGCAACAAAGGACATTTTAGAAGCTGCTACATGGAGCTCCGTGCATACATTTTCCAAACATTACAACCTGCCTTTATATTCCAGATCCAGAGCAGGGTTTGCTTCTGCAGTCCTGCAGGGCATTTTAGCTACACCATCTTTGTTTTAGTGCCTACCACCCCCAGGTTGGCTATGGTATTCAACCCATATGTCAGGACTGCAGTTGCATCCTTGAAGGACATAGTACAGTTTTGTACCTACCATAAATGTAGATGTCCGATAGGTATGCAACTGCAGTCAGGTTTTTCCTCTCTCCTACCCCTCTGTGGTACTCTCTTGGGTTTCTACCCCTCAATTTAGCTACCTGGGGTAATCTTTTATGGTGTATTTGTTTTTATGTTGATGTCCTTCAAGAATGCAACTGCAGTCATAACATGTGGGTTGTCCTGCCTCAGGCAGCCCTCGGTCGGCCGGATTCCAAAGTCTGGGTCCGACGTCGGCTGATGTCGCATTTCTCTCCGTCAGAGCGGCTGGAGTATATAAGCATCAGCCGATGCCATTTTCTTCAGTCTTTCTTGCCGTGCGGTGCCCGAAGCAGAAGCAGTTCGCAAGTGCCGGTCGGTCAGCTCCTGTATTCTACGATACCGAAGTCAACAAAAAAGCTAAGTGCCCCGTTGGGGACCTTTTCTTGCCTCAGCCGATGTCATTAATTACTGAAAAAGTTAACAATTGTCTTTTTTGTGGTAAACAAATACCTCATAAGGATTTCCACTCTTACTGCCTCCCTTGCCTGGGCCCAGACCACGACGTCTCGGCCTGTGTAGCCTGTGCTCGCTTCAACAAGCGCACTCTCAGGCACCGGGCGGAGTTCGCTGAAGATTTTTTTGGCGATAAATTTGCTTACACCATGCCGTCGGATCTTCTGACATCGCAAACTCCCAAAAAGCGAAAAGACCGGGACCGACATACTCGGCCCGCGTCTACCACCGACTCCACGCCAAAACCTAGCGCGAGTGCTCCGGTTCCCTCTGAGACGGTCTCTCCACCGCTCCGAACCGAAGACACTGCATTACCGACGACTCTGATTCCAGACATTACTCCGACGCCAGTTATAGATTTTCCTTCGGATACCGAAACCGGGGAAATGCCCGAGACCATTGCTGTAGACAAGGTCACTCCTGCACGTGGAGCTGCCAGGCCTCCTATGGCCATGTCTATTAAGGCCTACACTAGGGCTAAGGCAGCCAGCAAAACAAAGCATATTACTTCTAAATCCTTACCTCAGCCGACTCCGGAGACACAAATTATGTCCATGGCTGCTGATTTAATTTCCATGATTAGAGGTTCACAGGCCCATCCTGAGAGAGCATCACAGCCTCCTCCTGATAAAAGGCCCCGGGTTGAACCCTCTGACCCTACTCCTTCAGATGAAGACTCTGAGGGCTCTGTCCACTCTGATAGCCAGGAAGAGCTCTTCCAGACCTATGAGGACTCGGATGCAGAAGATTCCATACCTTCGGCCTCCCCTCCTGAGGATATTTCTTTTGGGGAAGTTCTGCACACCATGAGGGAACATTTCAAGTGGCAGGGCCAGGAATATTCTGATTCCAGGAAACGCCTTAGGACTTTCCTTAAGAAGCCTTAGCACAGGCCCTTAGCTATTCCTCCTGTACTTGATGTTCTGGATGACTTGTATTCTGATTCTAGTGCTACCCCTGATTCTCTCCCTCCTGCTCCAGCCACGCCCGACAGGTATTGCAGGGTCCCAGAAACTCATTCCCATTTATTCAGGGCCCATACTGTTGATTTGGTTACCATTTCACAGGGGCCTAATGGAGTTTCAGCCTCCACCTCAAAAAATCCTTTGCCCTCCAACAGGGGAGCAAGGTCATTAGAGAGATGGGGTAAAAAGGTTTACACATCCACTACCTTATCTATGAGAGCTTTAAATTGCCTTTTTCATATGTTCCAATATCAGGATTATCTCTTAGAAGATTTACAAAAAACATTAGCTTCTCCTGATCCTTTAGACAGGAAGACTTTGCAGGAAGCTGTACATAACACTCAGCAAGTAAGCAATCACTTCCTGCAGTGTGGATATGATGCACTGGAAGCTTCATGTAGGGCAGCTATGACAGGGGCAGTGATGCGTAGACATGCTTGGTTAAAAGATCAACCTCTACCAGATCATGTAAAAGCAAAACTACTGGATGCACCTTTGGAAAAGAACAAGCTTTTTGGTGCAAATGCTAAGGATGTGTTAAAGACCATCGAAGAAAAAGCAAAATCAGTTCAAACTGTAAAGGATTTCCTCCAGGTTCAGCCCCCCAGATTCCGTAGGAATTGGCCTTCAAAAAACTGGTCCTTTCCTAATCCGGAAAAGTTTCAAAGGGGTAAGAACAGACGTGGCCGAGGAAGAGGCCAATACAGAGGCCCTTACAGGGGACGTCAATGGCAGCCAGGAAACCAAAGAGGTGGCCTTGGGGTTTCTCCTGCCCAACAACCACAATCTCAATGACTTTCCTCTACTACCGCCTACCGGGAACAACTAGAAGCTCCCTTGGCGGAAATTATCTCTGTTTGCAGAAAACTGGCACAGACTGACAAAGGACAAATGGATTTTGGACATTATAGACAGAGGGTACAGGTTTCATTTTCATACCTTACCAAGAAAACAAGGCATGCCAAATCTACCACAACATCAAAGGGCAGAGGCTATCAAGCAAATCACTCTGCTAACTCGAATGAAAGCAATAGAAAGAGTCCCACAACAAGAACAGGGGTTTTACTCAAGACTGTTCCTTGTTCCAAGAAAAGAAACTCAATGGAGACCAATACTGGACTTGTCCGCATTAAACACCTTTCTCATAGTACCAAAGTTCAAAATGCTGACTCTACAGCAACTCCTTCCCATGCTGGGCAAAGAGTCGCGGCTGATTACTCTTGGCCTCAAGGAGGCATACCTGCATGTCCCTATCAGACACAGCTGCAGAAGATACCTCAGATTTCTTGCAGGGCCAGAGCATTATCAATTCTCAGCATTGCCATTTGGCTTATCTACTGCGCCCAGAGTGTTTACAAAATGCCTGGCTTCAGTAATTGCTCATTGCAGGCTCCAGGGTATACAAATTTACCCGTACCTGGATGACTGCCTCATACAAGCGGACGACAAATTGATGTTGACAAAAAATCTGGAATATGTCATACGATTACTTCAAGCTCTGGGATACACAGTCAACTTCCAAAAGTCAAGACTGCAGCCATCCCAGCAAATAATCTTCTTAGGAGCCAAACTAGACACAGCCTCTCAGATGGCTTACCTGCCAGAAGACAAGCAAGAGAAGTTAACTCAATACTTCAAAGGTTTAGCAAAACTCACCCAGATGACTGCAAGGAGATTCCTACAGGCCCTGGGTTACATGGCATCCTGCATTCTACTGGTTCCATTAGCAAAACTACACATGAGAAAGCTTCAATGGTACCTAAAAAGCGTTTGGTCTCAGCACAGCAACAACTTGGAGACAATCATACCACTCATTCCATGCTTACAAAAGGAATTCATATGGTGGGCCTCGGTGAGCCAGGAAAACACAGGTATGTCATTCAAAAAACCACAGATAACACAGACCATGACTACAGACGCCTCAGACCTCTGATGGGGGGCGCACATGGAAGGCAGGTGTATACAAGGAAAATGGTCTCCTAAGGAAACACATCTGCATATAAACCAAAAGGAAATGCTGGCAGTAATGCATGCTATCGAGGCTTTTCAAAACCAACTCCAGTAAGGTCACTTAATGATACGGACAGACAACACCACTGTGATGTGGTACATAAACAAGCAGGGGGGCACCCACTCTTACCCCCTTTGCAGACTGACAGTGCAGCTTTGGGAGAAATCACTGAGTCTAAACATCCAGTTACAATCACAGTTTGTTCCAGGAAAAGACAATGTGTTGGCGGACAGCCTAAGCAGGAATTTCACAGATCCACACGAGTGGAGGTTACATCCGAAGGCTTTCAGACAGCTCACTTCGACATGGGGCAAGCCAGAAGTGGACCTATTTGCCTCTCACCTCAACCATCTCCTACCAAAATTTTGCACAAGGACATACCATCCAAAGGCTTGGAAAATAGATGCTCTTTCATTCAACTGGAACTCCCTAGCAATCTATGCATTCCCACCTCTGCCACTGATGACCTCAGTATTACTAAAGATCAAAGCAGAGAAGCCCAAGGGAATCATAATAGCTCCGGATTGGCCAAGACAACACTGGTACCCACTGCTACGGAGCATATGTCACACCAGGAGGTGGGCCCTCCCTCAGTGGCCTCTACTTTTGACTCAACACAATTTCGAAACACTGCATCCAAACCTTCAGACTCTGCAGCTAACAGCCTGGGAGATCCCATAAATAACTTCAGCTTATCTCTCTCCAAGGAAGTTCAGCGGATACTAACAGTGGCTCGAAGACCGTCTACCAGAAAGGTCTACTTAGCAAAGTGGAAAAGATTCCGCAATTGGAATACCAGCAAAGGGCATGATGCATCATTACTGAACATCCCACTTATCTTGGAATATTTGGCAGATATGTTACAGAGTGGCCTCTCATATTCTTCAATAAAGATACATGCATCTGCTATTTCAGCTAGATACAACACTGATCCTCCTGTTTTTTCTCACCCCTTACTAAGACAATTCCTCAGGGGAATCAAGAACATTAAGCCACCAAGAAAGGCCCCAGTGCCAGCGTGGGACCTCAATTTTGTCTTAGAAAAACTGACTCTACCTCCTTTTGAGCCAGCAGCTTCAGTTGACTTGCAATTTCTCTCATGGAAAACAGCCTTCCTGTTGGCAATTACCTCAGCAAGAAGGGTTTCGGAACTACAGGCCCTAATGGCAATACCACCCTTTATTATTTTCCACAGAGACAGGGTTTCATTAAGGACCAACCCTACCTTTATGCCAAAGGTGGTATCTAGGGTTTCTCTAAATCAAGCCATTCATCTGCCTGCTTTCTTCCCTAATCCTGAGAATAAGGGGGAAAGGCTTTTGCATACCTTGGACATTCATAGACAACTTCGATACTACCTGGACAGAACCAAAGCCAGTAGGAAGTCTGAACAGCTTTTTGTAGCTTACGCCCTTGCAGTCCAAGGAAAAGCAATTTTAAAACAGAGTATTTCTAAATGGATTGGACATTGCATCAGATTCTGTTATTCCTTTCATGGAAAGACTGTTCCAGCCTATGTCAGACCACATTCCACCAGAGCTACAGCCACCTCTACAGCATTTTTAAGAGGGGTGCCTACAAAGGACATTCTAGAAGCTGCTACATGGAGCTCCGTGCATACATTCTCAAAACACTACAATCTCCCCCTATATTCCTGATCCAGAGCAGGCTTTGCTTCGGCAGTCCTGCAGGGTTTGATTGCCACACCATCTCTTTCCTAGAGCATACCTCCTCCCTCAGCTAAGCTATGGTATTCTACCCACATGTTATGACTGCAGTTGCATTCTTGAAGGACATAGTACAGTTTTGTACCTACCATAAATGTAGATGTCCGATAGACATGCAACTGCAGTCGAGTTTTCCCTCCCTCCATACCCCTCAATGCTTAGGGTCCACTCCTATCCCCCTCACTCTTAGCTGGGGATATCTGTTATGGTGTATTTGTTTTATTGCTCATGTATTTGTTTGGAATCCTGTTTTTGTCTTCCAATTTGATTACAGCCTTCCTTGGAGGGCACCTGGCATCTGGGGCAAGAAACACTGAAGAAAATGGCGTCGGCTGATGCTTATATACTCCAGCCGCTCTGACATCGGAGAGAAATGCGACATCAGCCGACGTCGGACCCAGACTTTGGAATCCGGCCGACTGAGGGCTGCCTGAGGCAGGACAACCCACATGTTATGACTGCAGTTGCATGTCTATCGGACATCTACATTTATGGTAGGTACAAAACTGTACTTTGTACTTGTCTGGAATTTTTTTCTCTATTTTGAAAATTTAGCCTTCCTTAGATGGCACCTGGCATCTGGGGCAAGAAACACTGAAGAAGATGGCGTCGGCTGACGCTTTTATACCCCAGGTGCTCTGACATCGGGGAAGGAGCGACATCAGCCGACGCCGGACCCAGACTTTGGAATCCGACCGACCGAAGGGCTGCCCGAGGCAGGACAACCCATATGTCAGGACTGCAGTTGCATACCTATCGGACATCTACATTTATGGTAGGTACAAAACTGTACTTTCTGGCTGAGAGCTGGTCATTACCAATTTGTAGCTCTGCTCTTTGATCTCACCACAGCCCCCAGGGTGTTTACCAACTGTACGGCATTGGCTGCAGGGATTCTGGGTGTTTCCATATTTAGATAACTAGCTCATAAGCACTCTGACCAGGCATCATCTGATTCAAGCTCGAGAGTACATACTCTAGTTTTGCTCTTGCCTGGGGATTTCAGTCAGTCATAACAAATGTCATCTCGAGCCAACACACGTATTGGAATTCATTGGTGCCCTACTCAGTATAGCCAATCAAACAATTTCTCTACCTCTGTCCCGAAATCAGTCTATTCAGTTCCAGGTCAAAAAGATCATTCATAGTTCTCTCTCATCTTGAATGATCCTCCAAGCTTTAGGATCCATGTCAGTGGCAATCATTCTGGTACCATTGGCAAGGTACCATATGAGGATTCCTCAGTGCATCCTTGCACTTCAATGGTCCAGTCTTCATCAACCATTATCCAGTCAGGTCAAACTAATGCAAGCCTGCAAAAATGAACTTTTATGGTGGATACATTTTAGTCAAGTTCAAGAAGGTTGTCCCTTTGTTCTTTCCCAACCCAAGGCTATAGTGACCATGTAAGCCTCCCAGATTGGAGGGAGGGGGTACTTCTTGGAAAAACAGTCCAAGGCATAGCCCCCCCCCCCCCCCAAAGAGCCCAACAAACATATCAATGTCCTGGAAATGAGAGCTGTTGTCCTAGCATTGCAGGCCTATCAAGACACTCTCCCCATCAGGGCTATTGGGATCCCAGACATTCAATATATCACTGGTCTGGTACAACAAACAAGGGGGAACCAAATCTTACCCCCCTTTGTTGAGAAGCTATGCGAGTATGGCAGTGGGCAAATCTCATCCAGTAGTTTTCTGATAGCAACCCACATTCTGGGGAAGTCCAGCATGACTGCAGACAAATGAAGCAGGTCTGTTCTAATGCCTTATGAGTGGTGTTTCAACATGAACGTGGCAAAGAGGATTTTCCGTCGATGGAGCCAACCATGCTGTGACCTTTTTGCATCTACCCTCAAGTACAGCAGTTTCTTTGCCCTAACCATGGGATGCTGTATTTCATGATGGGCCTTCCAGTTTCCTTTATGCTTATCCCCCATTACCCCCAATCCCTAAATTTCTGCAGAAAGCATATTGATTGAAGAGCACAGTTATCCTCATTGCTCATTACTGGCCTTGTCAGATATGGTTCACTTTCATTTGTCCTCATCTTCATCCACTCTGGATCTGACTCCAGACCTACTGTTTCACCCAACAGACACGAATCACCCAGATATTCCAGGCCTCAAATTGACTGCATGGTTTTACTAGTTCTGTTGACTGCTAGGCAACTCAGGCTGTCTTTCAGTCTCCATCACTTTATCATACCACAAAGCTTCTACCAGGAAACTTTGCAAAAGTAAATGGAAAAGATTTGCTGTTTGGGCA
The DNA here is from genome assembly GCF_019279795.1 of Protopterus annectens. NCBI lineage: Eukaryota > Metazoa > Chordata > Ceratodontiformes > Protopteridae > Protopterus > Protopterus annectens. Next base: position 554,269,682 of record NC_056725.1, read on the forward strand.
CATAAAAAGAATCGACCCCTTTTCAGCACCAGTTCCTAAGGTTCTTGACTTTTTAGCTACATTTTTCAATGAAGGTGCTAGTTCCTCTCCTGTACGTGTACAGTTAGCTGCCAATCTGATGTTACCCTCCTCACTTCTGGGTTGTAGGACCCGGCATCGGATCCGAGCTGGCAAGTTTTCAGAAAGATCCTAGGCTGGAGCTCCTCCCACTCCCACAATCCCTTACTGCCCTCTAACCCCTCAGATCTCGTTTGCCACTTCACTGCATCACATGTGATTCCTTTGGCCCGATTCCTTGTGTAAGAGAAGTGCTCATTTTCAAATTTTTGTATGTGGGTTTGCAGAATCATTTAAAGCATCTTTCACGAATACCCCCCTTTGATGGATCAACTCTCTTTGGTCCATCAGTCAAAGACGCACTGACCCGCACTGAACGAGAAGGGGAAAACCTTACCAGCTGTGGGAATCAGATTTTCTACTGCTCAGCGGGCCTTTTCTAAGACACGAGGGACTAAAATTATGGTTCTGAACGTCTCAGTCTTCCTTTCAGGAGTCTCAGGATGAACCATCTACTAGAGGTCAGGGGAGAGGGTTCAGTGGCAGACGCCACCCTAGAGGCAGAGGGGGTACCCAAAATCAGGGCTCCAGGGATTCCTTCCAGTGCTCCTGATGCATTGCCCATCTGTCCTGCCCTGGAGGCAGTCGGGGGTTGCTTGTCTCTGCACCCTTTGGCCTGGGCAAACATCACAAGAGATCAGTGGGTGCTGAATATTACTTCCAGGAGCTACTTTATTCCCTTTTCTCATTCCCCTCCCCCTCCACCAGTCAAGAAAATTCTCCCAGATGTGCCTCCCCACCAAAGGGAGTTAGCTCAGCAAGAAGTGCTCAAGCTTCTTCAGAAGAGCCATCCAAGAGGTCCCTCCAGGACAATAAGGATCCGGAACTTACTCTTGCTTCTTTTTGGTGCTAAAGAAGAATGGGGGACCTACGTCCAATTTTGGACTTCATCCAAAACTTCGACTTCTACTTTTAACTCGCTGGTCACTGTCCAGTCCATCGTGCCCCTTTTGCACAAGGGTGAGTGGATGTGCTCTGTGGATCTCCAGGATCATATAAAAATAGGTGCTCCAGGAGACATCTCCGCTTTCAGCTGTGGCCAATCATTACCAATTTAGGACCCTGCTCTTTGGTCTCACCACAGCCCCCCGGGTGTTCAAGTCCATGGCAGTGGTGACAGCTCACCTGAGACTGCAGGGATTCCAGGTGTTTCCTTACCTCGACAATTGCCTACTCACAGTTCCCTCGAAGCATTGACTGTTTGCAGCCACTCAGTTCCTTCTCCTGTTCATCTAGTTAGGAATTACCGTCAGTCTAGCCAAGTCTAATCAAAACAAAGCACCAAGAATAAAGTGCCTCACATGAAGAAGTAAAAACCACAAAAGAGCAAACAGTGAGTGCACAGACACAGCTCGCAGGTATCAAAAAGTTTAATGTAGGAATAAGCGTTTTCACTTCTAACAGAGACACTTCATCAAATTCATATTAAAAATACTTCGAGCTCAAATATATATCAAACAAATCCTTTGAGGCAGCCAATCAATTGAAAGAACCCATTAAACAATGTTCAAAATAACAGTATCTAATTAATGTAGATAAAAGCCTGAAATATCTTTAATAAAACTAATAAAATGCACAATAAAAATTACTACTTATTCAAAGCTCTGTCTGGTAAAAAGGGCTTTATAAAAACCCTGTCATTAACCCCATAGTTCTTGGACTGCAAGCGAATTATCCATTTAGTTTCCACCTTTTCTATTATGTTTTTAATGTTCCCTAATCCAGGGTTTCTATGGACCAACTCTGAAACTAAGAATCTGAACTTATGAAACGTCCCTAATTCTAAAATGTGTCTTGCTAAACTATTTGTTTTATCCTGTTTATTGATGGCATAAATATGCTGTCCGATTTGTTCCCTTAAAGTTCTGTTGGTTTTGCCAACATAATATGCTGGACGTTTAAGGCAGTAGGCTAAATATACTAAATTATTACTACTGCAATCGGCATAATTTCTTAGTATTGGGATGAACAAAAATATGCTTGTCTCCAATGTATGAGCAGAAATTACACTTCCTACAGGCACGTCCCTTTTCTTTGTGACATAATGGACTTATATTGGCTCTCGTGGCATAACAGCCTTTTCAGAGATTTATTATTCTTGTAGGGAAAGGCATTAACTTTCTCATCTGTCAGTAAAATCCTCCAGTTTAAAATAATTTTCTTCACATCACTATTATTCTTCGTGATGGGGATAGCCAACCTACATTTTCTGTTACATTTCTTATTTAAACTGTTTGGGGGGATGTCTGTTCCTAGAACTATCATTATTTCTCTTATCTTTGAGGTGTCTGCACTCAGTTTGCTCTCTTCTAGCCAAATCTAATCTGATTGTGACCCAAAGCTTGGAATTTATTGGTATCCAGCCAGACACTATGTCAAAGATTGCAGAGTTACCTCCCAAGCATGTACAGCTAATCAGATCCCAAGTTCAGTGCCTCTAGATCTGTCTCATCCTCAGGTCTGCGTCATTCTCAGGACTTTGGAATCAATGGCAGTGACAGTTTATCTGGTGCCATTAGCCAGATTATACATGAGGGTTCTACAGTGGACTCTAGCGGTCTTTTCTGCCTCATTCAGTGACAGCTTCCATCCACTCACTCCGGTGTGCAAGCATCATCTTCTTTGGTGGATTCAGTCTCCTGATGATCTCATGGGCAGACTTTCACCTTCCCGGTGCCATGTGGTGACCATGGATGCTTCCCTGCTAGGTGGGGCATTGCCAGGGGGAAAGGTAGTCCAAGGTACATGGTCCCCTACAGAGACCAAGTTGCACATAAAAGTACTGGAGATAAGAGCAGTTCTCACATTGCAAGCCTACCTCTGGGTAGCATTGCAGTGCACATGGACAACATGGCAGTTGTGTGGTACATCAACATGCAAGGAGGCACACATTCCTATCTGCTTTGTTGCGAGGCCATGAGAGTGTGGGAATGTGTTATGTCCTCAGGGTGCTTTTTCCATGCAATGCACATTCCCAAGGTGATCAACGCTGTGGCAGTCAAGCTCAGCCGAGCTAGTGGTCCCTGAATCCCTCAGTGGCAAGAGAGATCTTTCTTTGTTGGGGTAAACCAAGCTGCAATCTGTTTGCTTCCCCTCTCAACCACAAATGCAGTGAGTACTTCGCCCTGATCCCCCCAACTGGGGAGTTCCCCCAGGATGCTGTAGTTCATGATTGACCCCCGGGTCTCCTTTATGCTTACCCCCCCCTATACCTCTCATTCCCAGTGTGCTCCAGAAAGCTCAACATCTCCAGGCTCTCTTGATCCACACTGCCCCCTTCTGGCCTTGGCAGGTGTGGTTCCCCCTCCTCAGGTCTCGACTGAAATACCCCCCCCCGGGTACTGGATCCCCTTCCAAATCTGATACATCACCCCTCTCATCTTCCGATCCGAAACTTTCAGACCCTTTGTTTCACCGTGTGGTTTGTCCACTTCCTTTAATTCTAAACTAGCCCCAGGCTTGCCTCTCCCATTAAAAACATCATTCTGTCCTCTCAGAAGACTTCCTCCAAAATGGTCTGTAGTAGTAAATGGAAAAGGCTTTCTCTATACGCCAATCAGTGGAATCTAGATCCCTTTTCGGCTTCATTCCGGACATCATCATCTTGTCTTCTCTTTTTTCATTATGGAGCCAGTTTCTCCACTATTAAGCTGCAGCTGGTGGCCATCTCTAGTTTTCATGTTGACGCTGAATCTACCTTTTCTCACCTTTGTAAGGCCTTTTTGAAAGTTGTCTTCTTGCTTTGGAGTCCTATCAAAGATCCTTCTTCTCCTTGGGACCTCTCCTTTGTGCTGCATTCTTGTACACCGAACCCTTTCAAGCCTGTTGCAACTTGCGACATTAACCTTTTGTCTTGGAAGACCGTCTTTTTGGTGGATATAACATCAGCTAGATGAGTTTCTGAATTGCAGGCTCTCTCCATCAAGCCTCCATACATGATTTTTCATAGAGATAGTGCGTCACTCAGGACTAATCCTTCCTTCATGCTCAAGGTAGCCACTGAAACAAATTTGAATCAAACCATTCAATTGCCAGTTTTCTTTCCTAACTATTCCAACAAAGGAGAGCACATGCTGCACACTTAAAACCTACATAGACAGTTGCGGTTCTATTTAGAAAGAACAAATAACTTTTGCAAAACTGACCAACTGTTTCTGGCCTTCTCTATTAACAGACTGGGTCAGGCGGTGTCCAAAATTAGTTTCTCACTGGATATCCCAATGTATTTCTACTGTTTATAATTCTAAGGGATTGCCAGGACCTGTCAGAGCTCATTCCACTAGATCTGCAGCTACGTCAGCTGCCTATTTAGCAAAACATTCCTTAGATGAGATTTGTGCTGCAGCCACCTGTTCTACTCGTACCTTCATTACTCGTTAGAAGCTCAACCTAGTTTCCAGGAACAGGTCTTCCTTTGGCTGCACAGTTCTTTGGCATGTCCTTCCATGGGGCCACCCAAGATTGTATGGTAGCTAGGGACACTAGGAATAATGACATGGATAACATCAGCTAGAGTTATGTATTTGTCATAACTTAGCATCTGTGGTATCCTATGTCACTATTCATCACTATCCCTCCCTCCTTCCCCCATCCTGTTGGATCAATAGGAAGTGGAGGTGTTCTATCTGGTAGTTCAGGTCTGTCTGTCTTCTAGCTCTAGGGCAAACTCGATCTGAGGGGTTAGACGGCAGCAAGGGATTATGGAAGTGGGAGGAACTCAAGCTTACAGTTGATTTTACGTTTTGTTCCATTTTTTACTATTTGCTATTTTGACGGGCAATAGACATATGTATAGTAAGGTCTTAAGTTTAAGCAGTTCATATTTAAGGTACCCAGTAAGTTTCACAAGACAAAGTTCAGTAGAGAAGAATAATCTGCTGTATTGCAAAGAGAGAAACATACATGGGAGACTAAGAAGTCAAGTTTTCAATGTTTGAAAATCCACTGCAGTTCAAGGTTATACTAATCTTATAGTGGGTTCAGCCTTATTATCTAGCTACTGCTGGATTTGGTGCTTCTCACAAGGGGTGCACTTGCATAAGGAGGTATATCAGAATCAGTAGAAGAGTCAGAATCTCTCTCTTCTACATTTTGCTTAGCAGGGGATATCCACTGATAATTAAACTGCATCTGTGACAATTGGAAACTAGGTAATAATAAATTTGATCTTGCTTAAAGTATTAGTTTTTGATGGCTGACTTTTAAGAAATCTTTTCAATTTTTTTCATGTGTTTAATATTGGTTCTCTTTGTGCCTGTGATACAACTGTTTTCCTTTATTAGCTGTACACATTAATTAACATGTGCTCTGAAGGTGCTATGGTGGGTGCTAAATGACATTGCTGACAGATGTTTTAAACTGACCCAGAGGGAAGACGAAGTGCCAGAACTAACTTGAATTGTATCTGGGGAAGTGGTGGTAAAAATTCACCTTCACCTGCTGTCTCAGAGCGAGAGAACTGGCTGCTTTTCCTTTTCTTGTTTTCAGTTATTTTTATTAATTTTTTTTGTTACAGACAATATATCAGCACAAAGGAAATACTAAAACAAAAACAACTGTTTGCAAAGGCATCTTGTACACAAAATTCTAAAAGAGATCGGTTACTGACAGTATTTAGAAGTTAAAATCTGTTTATCAAGCGGTTCTTTAAATTTCAACCAAGTGTTGTAGGAAGAGGTAATGGATGTTCATCGTGTTACACTGCTGCAGTCATTACACTTGGGTTATCCTGCCGTCAGGCGGTCCCGCAGTCGGCCAGAGTTTCAAAGTCTTGGTCCAGCATCGGTTGCTGTCGCTTCTTCCCTGACATCAGTGCACCAGGGGTTTATAAGATGCATCCAACGCCATTTTCTTCAGTCTTTTTTGCCGCGCGGTGCCCGAAGCAGAAGCAGTTCGCAAGTGCTGGTCAGCCGACTCCAGAGATTTTCAAAGTCGAATTTCAGATCCGAAGTAAAGCTAAGTACCCCGTTGGGGAAACTTTTTTCTTGCCTCAGACCGATGCCAGAAAAAGTTAATAATTGTATTTCTTGTGGGAAGCAAATACCTCATAAGGACTTCCACTCTTACTGTATTCCATGCCTAGGTCCTGATCATGACGTCACTAGTTGTCGGTTTTGTGCTAGATTTAACAAACGCACTATAAAAAGACGTTTTGATTTTGCTTTGCACTACTTTGGCTGAAGGTTCAATTATACTATGCTGTCGGATCAACCGATGACCGCAATTCTGAAAAAACGCAAAGACCAGGAATAAAGACAGGCATCCGAGGTCCAAAACCGATGACTAAACCTCTTCTAGGCCAGTCGCCGGTTCTCAGTGAGGCGTTTTCGCAGCCCCTGACACCTGCTACCTCAGAGCCACAGGCTGCCTCAGACTCCCACATGGAGACAACTAGGCCTCTGGAAACTCAAGGTATTGGGCCTACGGAAACTAATCCCTCAGATGGGTCCCGGAGCCACTGAGCAGGCATCGGCTTCTGAGGGTGTTTTCAGACCTTCACAACTTACAATTAAAGCAATAGCCAAGAAAAAAGTACCATTAAAGACAAAGGAGCAAGTGCAGCATTCTTCAAGACAGTCTTCCATGCCTAAGAAACAGATGCTTAAAATGGCTGAAGACCTCATTACTCTAATCAGGGGTTCCCATCTCCCTCCTGAGAAAAGGCCTAGGCAGGATACAGACTATGATTCCTCTGATCAGGTTTCCATTTCCTCTGATTCCTCTTCAGACCAGGGATACTCTCTACCCCTATGAGGACTCCGATGCTGAAGAATCTATCCCTTCAGCCTCTCCTCTTGAGGATTATTCTTTTGGGGAAACTTTGCATACCATAAGGGAGCATTTCCATTGGGAAAGTCAGGATTATTCAGAATCCAAGAAAAGGCAAAGGGATTTCCTTTTATTGCATCAGCACAGGCCCCTGGCTATTCCGCCTGTGCTAGATATTGTGGATGATGTGTTCTCTGAATCTAGCTTATCTCTGATTCTTTGCCCCCTGCACCAGCCAAGCCAAATAGGTATTATAGAGTCCTAAACCCTTCTGCTGATCCAGAAACTATCTCCCAGGGTCCAAAAGGGGTTAAGGCTTCCATTGCAAAAAATCCAGTACCCTCTGACAGAGATTCCAGAGCTTTGGATAGATGGGGGAAGAAAGTTTACACTTTGCAACTTTAGCAGTAAGGGCTTTAAATTGCCAGTTTCACATGCTTAAGTACCAACAATATCTAATGGCTCAGTTAAAACAGAAAATGCTTGCAAGCTCAGAAGCTCCTGACTGTAAAGAAATGCAGGATTTATTGCATGCAGTTGAACAGGTGGGAAAACATACTCTGCAATGTGGTTTTGATTCTTTAGAGGCCTCTTGTAGAGCTGCAGTTACAGGTTCTGTGATTCGTAGACATGCTTGGTTAAATGAACAGAGTTTACCTGATCATGTCAAGGCAAAATTATTGGATGCTCCTTTACAGCATGATACCTTGTTTGGTGTTAAGGCAGAAGAGGTGTTAAAGAAATTGGAAGATAAAGCTAAATCTATGCAAACAGTCAAGGATTTCTTACAGGTACAGCCACCTCGATTTAGCAGAAATTGGCGAACAAAGAATTGGTCCTTTCCAGTGTCAGACAGGCCACAGAGAGGCAGATACAGACGCCCAAGAAGCAGACCTCAACCCCAAGGCTCTAACAGACAACAACAGTGTGGGGCACCTCAACCCCAAAAGGAGGTGAGGACAAGTCTCAACCTTACAGGAAACCGTCCCAATAACTTCCCCCTTCGTACGCCAAGCACTTCCCTTTTGGCAGCCCCCTTAGGGGGAAAATTAGCACTTTTTTTCTCAAAACTGGCAAACAATCACCCAAGACAAATGGGTTTTGAATATTGTGTCTCAAGGTTACAGGTTCCACTTTCATACTTTATCAAGGCTAAAAGGAATGCCAGACTTGCCACAGAATCAATGGGCAGAGGCACAAAAATTTCAGCCCTCATGGACATGAGCTATTCAAAAAGTACCACAACAGGAGCAAGGACAAGGATTTTACTCAAGACTCTTCCTGGTTCCCAGAAAGGACAAGGCCTGGAGGCCCATACTAGACCTTTCAATTCTAAATACTTAATTGGATATTCCGAAATTCAAAATGTTGACATTACAGCAGCTTCTACACATGCTGGGCAAGAAGGCTTGGCTTGTTACTCTGGACCTCAGAGGCATACCTGCATGTCCCTATCAGACAAAATTGCAGAAGATACCTCAGATTCAAAGCTGGTACAATGCACTACCAATTCTCTGCACTGCCCTTTGGCTTATCTACTGCGCCCAGGGTCTTTACAAAGTGCCTGGCACCAGTAATTGCATTTTGCAGACAAAAAGGAATTCAAATATATCCATACCTGGACGACTGCCTCATTCAAGCAGAGACAAAGGGACATTCTTCTACAGCATCTGGCGTTTGTGTTTTCTCTAGGGTACACAGTAAACGAAAAGAAGTCAAAAGTAGTGCCCTCACAACAGATTATATTCCTGGGTACCAGCTTAAATACAACGGCCCAGATGGCTTATCTCATGCCAGACAAACAAATTCAATTAATTCAATATTTTCAATTACTGGCAAAAAAGTCCCATCTCCCTGCAAGAAAAAATCTGCAGGCCCTGGCATTCATGGCATCCTGCATAACACTAATACCATATGCCAGACTGCATATGAGGAAATTAGAATGGTACCTAAAAAGTGTTTGGACTCAACACTCTCACAGTTTAGAAGCAGTATTACCAGTGATTCCCTGCCTACAACAGGAGTTTCGATGGCGGGCACAGGCATGTCGCCTAAACAAGGGTCAGCCTTTTACCCAACCCACAGCCAGGCAGACTCTAACAGATGCTTCAGATTACGCCTGGGGGAGCACACATGGCAGGAAAATGCATTCAGGGCAAGTGGACCACAGATCAGATGCATCTTCACATCAATCAAAAAGAGATGTTGGCTGTTCAAAATGCCGTAAAAACTTTCAAGGACCTTCTGCATCCAGGACAATTATTATTAAAGACAGACAACACCAGAGTAATGTGGTACATAAACAAGCAAGGGGGCACTCATTCTTATCCCCTATGCAGGCAAGCCAATACCTTGTGGAACACTGCTCTAACGTATCAAGTTCATCTGCAAGCATAAGTCTTGCCAGGAAGAAAAAATACTCTGGCAGGCGATCTAAGCAGAAATATCATGGACTCTCACGAATGGAAATTGAATCCACAAATCTTCAGCATGGTAACGCAAAAATAGGGATACCCCCAGACATGGATCTTTTTGCCTCCCCACGGAATTGCCAACTACAAAAATTCTGCACAAGGACTTATCACACACAAGCATGGAAAATGGATGCTCTCTCGTTCAGCTGGAAAAGCCTAAAAGTTTATGCCTTCCCACCACTGCCTCTCCCTTTCAAAGGTACTCCTAAAAGCCAGACAAGAAAAAACACAGATGATCCTGATTGCTCCAGACTGGCCACGCCAGAACTGGTACCCAATCTTAAAGAACTTAGCTCAAGGCCCACCATGGATCTTACCTCAAATTCCACACCTTCTGACTCAACAAAACAATCAGATCTTGCACGGTCAGCTCAAAACACTAAACCTGGCTGCATGGCAGATTCATTAGTCAAATAGGCAACACCTCTCTCTAAAGCTGTTATGGATGTCATTTTGGAGGCCAGGAGGCCTAGCACCAGGAAAGCTTACTCAGAAAAATGGAAGCGATTCTGCAAATTGAACCAGGCACAAAGCCTTGACCCTCTTGTCCCAAACATTCCTCAGATTTTACAATACTTAACTGAGATGCAGGATAAAGACCTATCCTTCTCATCAATTAAGATCCAGCCTCTGTCATTTTAGCACATTACAACACAGATCCTCCTTTATTCTCTCATCCCTTGCTAAAGCAGTACCTCAGAGGGGCTAAAAACATAAGACCGCCCCGGAGAACACCAACACCAACTTGGGACCTCAATTTTGTTTTGGAAAAACTGACCCTGCCACCTTTTGAGCCAGCCAATACAGCCGATCTAAAATTTTTATCATGGAAAACAGCTTTGCTCCTGGCAGTAACTTCAGCACGAAGAGTGTCAGAGCTACAGGCATTAATGGCACTGGAACCTTTTATAATTTTTCACCAGGACAGGGTTTCTTTAAGGACAAAACCTACCTTTATGCCAAAGGTGGTATCTAGTGTGGCTCTTAACCAAGCCATCCATTTGCCAACTTTTTATCCAAACCCCCAGAATAAAGGGGAGAGACTTCTGCACTCTTTGGACATAACACAGGCAGCTACGCTTCTACTTGGACAAAACAAAAGCTTTCAGGAAAACTGAGCAACTGTTTGTAGCATATGCTGCAGGATCACAGGGCAAGGCGATCTCAAAGCAGACTATATCCAAATGGATAGGACACTGTATTCGTTACTGCTACACACAGCATGGAAAATCAGTCCCTAATAACATTAGGCCACATTCCACCAGGGCAACAGCCACTTTAGCAGCCTTTCTCAGAGTACCACCTATCAAGGAAATTTTGGAGGCTGCAACTTTGAGTTCAGTGCACACCTTTACCAAGCATTACCACTTGCCTCTTTACTCTAAATCCAGAGCAGGATTTGCCACTGCAGTTCTGCAGGGCCTCATAGCCAATCCTAACTCTTTATAGACCAGCCACCCAACCTTAGCTTTGGGATTCTACCCAAGTGTAATGACTGCAGCAGTGTAACACGATGAACATAGTACAGTTTTGTACCTACCATAAATGTAGATGTTCGAGTGTTCACACTGCTGCAGTCCAGGTTACCCTCCCTCCATCCCCTCTGAATTAGCTGGACTTATCTATACCTTTCTATCCTATACAACCTTTGTGGTGTATTTGCTTGTATCTGAAGGTATTGTTTTTATTTTATATGTATATTTTCTATTAGCAATATGTATTGCCTACCTACTTGGGGGCACCTGACATCTGGAGCAAGAAAAACTAAAGAAAATGGCATCTGATACATCTTATAAACCCCTGGTGCACTGACGTCAGGGAAGAAGTGACAGCAACCGACGCCGGACCAAGACTTTGGAACTCTGGCCGACTGCGGGACCGCCTGATGGCAGGATAACTCAAGTGTAATGACTGCAGCACTGTGAACACTCGAACATCTACATTTATGGTAGGTACAAAACTGTTCTTGTCTTGATTATTATAAGTTTAGATTGACATACCTCAAATGCGGTGTTTGAATTCTTTCATAGTTTGGGTAGATTTATTCTTCCAGTTCTTTGTAATGACTTTCCTTGCTTTTTTTAAGATACTTCATAAAAGGGGGTATTTTATTCTGCTGCACAAGCAGGAATAGGTATATTAAATAAAATTAAAGATTTAGTTACAGGCTGTTTTCAATGATAAATTTAATTGAAAAGTTATCCCAGAAAGGTTTGAGAATTGCACAATCAAAAACAAATGTTCGGTCAGTGAGCTTTGACTTTTAACTTGCATCTCCATCATTCCAGATGCTTTTTTGTACATTAATTTGACTCTGTGATATAATAAATGTTCTGTGCATGAATTTCCAAGAATATAATCACCAATTAGGAAGTTTTGTTTCGATGATTGCAGCATTAATTACTCATCCTCACTTAGATAACCATTGCTAATAAGTCTGAAATAATCCCAGTAACTTTTTTGGAAGTATTCTGTTGTATTTTTAACAACTTTATGTATTTTAATTAGAAGTCATTTTCTCATTATATTGTGTTGTGTTTAAAATCAAATTTAGGAATATAGGTTTACTGATGGTTGCATTGTTAATGTTATGTTTAACTGATTGCCTACAAGTTTGAATGCCTAGCCATATTTCTGTGCATAAATAATTTTTTACAATAAAATCTATAGATAGTAACTTACCACCATCCATCAATTAATACCAATATATCAACATTTTCTCTTTAAAAGTAATCATTGTTAATGTATTTAATGTAGTAATGTTATTTTGAGTATAAGTTATAAAAACAGTAAGAAAATCCATGCTTTTTATTCTGGATTCTTATAAATACTTTTTAAAAGTGGGTAATATGATAGTAATATAGGAAGAATTAATTGTTTTTTTTTACTTTCAGAGAAATCTTTTAATAGCCAATTAAAATTGTTGGTTAGTATTTTATGATGATATAGTTTTTATCAGATGATTAGATTTTAAGCCAAGTATTATCTTGTATTTCTTTACACCTGGCCTTATATTTATTATATAGCCAAAATGTCATTGTCTTAATGAGTGATGATAAAGAATATATTTCTAAGTCTGGCAAAACAATACAACCCAAAGACCAATGTCTAAGATGATGGTTTAAAGCCAATCTGGGTTTGTTAGCAAACCAAAGAAATCTCAGAAATAAAGAATTAAACTATGTTCGTGTGACACTGCTGCAGTCATTACAATTGGGTTATCCTGCCATCAGGCGGTTCCCCAGCCGGCCTGGGTTCCAAAGTCTTGGTCCGGCGTCATTTGCTGTCGCCTCCTCCCTGACGTCAGTGCGACAGGGGTATACAAGATGCAGCCAACGCCATTTTCTTCAGTCTTTCTTGCCGCGCAGTGCCCGAAGCAAAAGCAGTTCGCAAGTGCCGTTCGGCCTACTCCTGAGATTTTCATTCCGAATCCAGAACCGAAGTCTTCTACAAAGCTAAGTGCCCCGTTGGGGAAACGTTTTCTTGCCTCAGACCGATATCAGTAAAAGTTAATAACTGTATTTCTTGTGGGAAGCAAATATCTCATACGGATTTCCATTCTTATTGTATCCCATGCCTAGGCCCAGACCACAACGTTTACTGTTTGTCGGTTTTGTGCTAGGTTTAATAAGCGCACTATTAAACGTCTGTTTGATTTTGCCTGACATTTCTTTGGCAGAAAATTTAATTATACCATGCCGTCGGATCTTCCGACGACCGGTATTCATAAAAAGCGCAGACAAGGACAGGCATCCGAGGCCCAAAACTGACGACGAAGCCTCTTCTCGGCCAGTCACCGGTTCTCCGGTTTTCAGTGAGGTGCCTTCGCAGCCCCTGACGACCGCTTCTGCAGAACCACAGGCTGCCTCCGACCCCCACGTGGAGATGGCTGGGCCTTAGGACGCACTACCTTTTCAGCAGACCAAAACCGATCCTGCAGAGGGATCCAGAGTACTTGAGCTACCTGCTGCTTCAGAGGGTGTCTTCAGACCTACTCAGTTAAGCATTAAACCCTCTTCTACATCAAAGCCTCCTTTAAAAGCTAAGAAACAAGTCCAGCATTCTCCAGGACAGTCCTCCATGCCCAAGAAACAAATGCTCAAAATGGCCGAAGACCTAATCATTCTGATCAGGGGTTCCCATCCCCCACCTGATAAAAGGCCTAGACAAGATGCAGGTTATAATTCATCTGACCAGGGGTCCATTTCCTCAGATTCATCCTCAGACCTGGGATATTCTTTACCCCCTTATGAGGATTCTGATGCTGAGGAATCTATTCCATCAGCCTCTCCACCTGAGGACTACTCCTTTGGGGAATCCTTACATACCATGAGGGAGCATTTCCATTGGGAAGGCCAGGATTATTCAGAATCCAAGAAAAGGCTCAGAGATTTCCTATTACCACCTTAACACAGACCCCTGGCTATTCCGCCAGTGTTAGATATTGTGGATGATGTGTGCAATGAATCCAGCTTAAATCCTGATTCCTTACCTCCAGCTCCTTTTAATAGATAGATATTACAGAGTCCCTGACTCACACTAATTCCTGTATAAAAGCCCTGTTGCTGATCCTGAAACTATTTCTCGGGGACCCAAAGGGGTTAAGGCCTCATCAGCAAAGAACCCAGTTCCCTCTGATAGAGATTCCAGAGCACTTGACAGGTGGGGAAAGAAAGTATATACTTCTGCAACTTTAGCAATGAGAGCCTTAAATTGCCAGTTTCACATGCTAAAATATCAGCAATTTTTGATGTCTCAGTTGAAACAAAAAATGCTTCCAGATTCAGATCCTCCTAAGTTTAAGGAAATGCAGGATTTATTGCATGCTGCTGAACAAGTGGGAAAGCATACTTTGCAGTGTGGTTTTGATTTTTTAGAGGCCTCATGCAGAGCAGCAGTTACAGGCTCTGTCATTAGAAGACATGCATGGTTAAAACAACGTACGTTACCAGATCATGTTAAAGCTAAATTACTGGATGCACCTTTACAGCAGGATGTTTTATTTGGAGTTAAGGCAGAAGAGGTATTAAAGAAAATGGAGGATAAGGCAAAATCTATGCAAACAGTGAAGGATTTCTTACAGGTTCAGCCTCCTCGATTTAGTAGAACTGGCCAACAAAGAATTGGTCCTTTCCAGTTAATGACGGACCTCAAAGGGGCAGATACAGACGGCCAAGAGGCAAAGGTCAACCACAAGGTCCTTACAGGCCTCGACAATGGGGTGCATCAGGTCAGAAAGAAGGGGAAGACAGGCACCAACCATATAAAAAACAGCCCCAATGACTTCCCACTCCAGCTGCCAAACAACTCACTCTTGGCAGCCCCTTTGGGAGGGAATCTGGCACTTTTTTATCACAATTGGCATATGATCACCCAAGACAAATGGGTTCTCAATATTATTTCAAAAGGTTACAGTTTCCACTTTCACACTCTGCCAAGATTAAAAGGAATGCCAAATCTGCCACTAAATCAATGGGCAGAGGTCCAAAAACAAATTATGGCACTCATGAACATGGGAGCTATTCAAAAGGTACCACCACAGGAACAAGGGCAAGGATTTTACTCGACTCTGATTCCCAGAAAAGACAAAGCCTGGAGGCCCATTCTGGATCGTTCTTCACTAAACACTTACCTGGATATTCCGAAATTCAAAATGTTGACATTAAAGCAGCTTCTTCCCATGCTGGGCAAGCAAGCTTGGCTCGTGACTTTGGACCTCAAGGAGGCATACCTGCATGTCCCTATCAGACAAAACTGCAGAAGATACCACAGGTTCTTAGCTGGTCCATTGCACTATCAATTCTCTGCACTGCCCTTTGGATTATCTACTACGCCTAGGGTCTTCACAAAGTGCCTGGCACTAGTAATTGCATTTTGCAGACAGAAAGGAATTCAGATTTACCCATACCTGGACGACTGCCTGATTCAAGCAGAGAGCAAGGACATTTTTCTACAGCATCTGGCGTTTGTAAAAAAGTTAAGTTGCCTTGTGTACACAGTAAACGAAAATAAAGCAAAACTAGTGCCCTCACAAGAGATAATATTCCTGGGTGCCAGCTTGAACACAATGGCCCAGATGGTTTGCCTCACACCAGACAAGCAAGGACAACTGACACAATACTTTCAATTGATGGCAACAAAGACCCAACTCCCTGCGAGAAAAATTCTGCAGGCCTTAGGCTTCATGGCATCTTGCATACTACTAATTCCATTTGCCAGACTGCATATGAGGAAACTACAATGGTACCTAAAGAATGTATGGTCTCAACACTGTCAAAGTCTGGAAACCGTTATACCACTAATACCTTGCCTTCAACAGGAGTTTTGATGGTGGGCTCAAGCTTGACACCTCAATAAGGGGACAGCCTTTCACTCAACCCACAGCCAGGCAAACACTGACAACAGATGCATTGGATTACGCCTGGCGAGCACACATGGCAGGAAAATGTATTCAGGGCAAGTGGCCCGCACAACAAAGGCATCTTCACATCAATCAAAAAGAGATGCTAGCTGTACAAAATGCCTTTATAGCTTTCAAGGACCTGTTGCTTCCAGGACAACTACTACTAAAGACTGACAACACCACAGTTATGTGGTACATAAACAAGCAAGAGGCACTCCTACCCCCTCTGCAGACAAGCCATGACCTTGTGGAACACAGCTATAAGCTATCAAGTTCATCTACAAGCACAATTCCTGCCAGGAGAGAAGAACACACTGGCAGACGACTTGAGCAGAAATATCATGGATCCCCACGAATGGGAATTGAATCCTCAAATATTCAGAATGATAACAAAGAAATGGTGGAGCCCAGACATAGATCTATTTGCCTCCCCAATGAATTGCCAGCTAAAGAAATTCTGCACAAGGAGTTACCATCCGCAAGCATGGAAAGTGGATTCCCTCTCATTCAGCTGGACAAACCTACAAGTATATGCTTTTCCACCACTGCCTCTTCTCCCAAAGGTATATACGTCTGCCAGACAAGAAGAGCCAAAAATGATCCTGATTGCACCAGACTGGCCACGCCAGCACTGGTACCCAATCTTAAACTTAGCAGAAGGACCACCCTGGATTTTGCCTCAAATACCATATCTGCTGTCTCAGCACAACAATTCGTTACTCCACAGCCAGCTAAAGACACTAAACCTAGCTGCATGGAAGATTCCCTAATCACACAAGCAATGCCTCTCTCCAAAGCGGTTATGGATGTCATTCTGGAGGCCAGAAGGCCTAGTACCAGGAAAGCCTACTCTGATAAATGGAAGAGATTCTGTGCCTGGAACCAGGCTCACAGCCTTAATCCTCTTGTGCCAAACATTACTCGGATACTACAATATTTGACTGAGATGCTGGACAAAGGCCTCTCCTTTTCATCCATCAAGATCCATGCCTCTGCCATCTCTGCACATTACAACACGGATCCACCAATTTTCTCTAATCCCTTGCTAAAACAGTACCTCAGAGGGGCTAAAAACATAAGATCGATCCGCAGAGCACCTACTCCAACTTGGGACCTCAACTTTGTTTTGGAAAAATTAACTTTACCTCCTTTTGAACCAGCTAGCACGGCAGAATTAAAATACATTTCTTGGAAAACTGCTCTGCTCCTGGCAATAACTTCTGCAAGAAGAGTTTCAGAATTACAGGCATTAATGGCAGTGAAACCTTTCCTCATTTTCCACCAGGACAGGGTGTCCTTAAGAACTAGCCCTACGTTTATGCCTAAGGTAGTTTCAAGTGTCTCTCTAAACCAAACCATTCACTTGCCTACTTTTTATCCAAAACCGCTGAATAAAGAGGAAAGACTACTGCATTCTTTTGACATTCACAGGCAGTTATGCTTCTGCTTGGACAAAGCCAAAGCTTTCAGAAAATCTGAGCAATTATTGGTAGCATATGCTGCGGCAGCACAGGGAAAAGCTATTTCAAAACAGACTTTTTCCAAATGGACAGGACATTGCATATGTTTCTGCTATACGCACCATGGAAAACCTGTGCCCAACAGCATTAGATCTCAGTCCACCAGGGAAACAGCCACTTCAACTGCCTACCTCAGAGGAGTACCTACCAAGGATATTTTGGAAGCAGCAGCAGCATGGAGTTCTGTGCATACCTTCACCAAGCATTACCATCTGCCTCTATACTCTAAATCCAGAGCTGGCTTCGCCTCTGCAGTGCTGCAGGGCCTCATAGCCACCCCTAATGCCTTATAGAACCAACCACCCTACCTCAGCTTTGGTATTCTACCCAAGTGTAATGACTGCAGCAGGGTAACACGATGAACATAGTACAGTTTTGTACCTACCATAAATGTAGATGTTTGAGTGTAGACACTGCTGCAGTCCAGGTTACCCTCCCTCTTGCCCCTCTTACTGGCTAGTACGTACCTAGTTTCTCTACCTTTTAATACCTGTGGGGAGTATTTGCTGGTAGCTGAAAGTATGTTTGCTTTTCTTATCTATGTTTTATTAGCAATTTGAATTGCCTACCTATTTGGGGGCACCTGACATCTGGGGCAAGAAAAGCTGAAGAAAATGGCGTCTGCTGCATCTTATATACCCCCTGTCGCACTGACGTCAGGGAGGGGAGGCAACAGCAACCGACGCCGGACCAAGACTTTGGAACTCAGGCCGGCTGGGGGAACCGCGGCTGGGGGAACCGCCTGACGGCAGGATAACTCAAGTGTAATGACTGCAGCAGTGTCTACACTCGAACATCTACATTTATGGTAGGTCCAAAACTGTACTTTTATGCTATCCTTTGGGGGAGGAAGCGGTAAAGATTGTATTATGTAAACATTTTTTGGAAGAATAATCTTTTTTGATTAAGAAAAGTCTTTCATAGCAAAAAAAAAAAAAAGCTTTTAACTATTGAAAATACTTTCAGCAAAACATTTAAGGCATCTTTGGGTATAAATTTTATGTAGTCCAGGTATTATGCCATCATTACCAGGAGCTTTAAGTTGGAGATTATTGATTAATCTTATCTGGTCTTCAGATGATTTATTTTTAGTATTTGTTTTAATTACATGTGGATCCATTGTTGGATTTTTAAAATTTTATTAGTGTACTGTAAAGGCAGCTCGAATATCCTCTATTTCGGTAACCTTTTTTTTACTATTAGGGAAATATAACTCATTAATATGATTGGATTTAATAATATTTGTTCTCATAACTAATTTATGCATACATTTAGGATTTATGGAATCATTTCTAGGTTAATCATAGTTTTATGATTTAATGTTAAGTACTTAATTTCTTTTGACAAATTGTTTTCATTTTGACTATCTAATTTTCACTTGTCTATTTTTCTTTGTAAATCTATCTAATCTTTATCCCATTGCTTTCTGTTTTCAAGATACCAATTTACAACTCTGCCAAATATGTTTAAAGCATCATATATATATATATATATATATGTATATATATCTAAGGTGTGAGCTGTATCAATATTGATAAAGGTTGGCATTTCTCTATTAAAAAAGTCTTTACATTCTACCATATTCGCTATATAAAGTAGGTCATCTTTTAATAGTAATATTAAAATCTAACAATTTCAAATGCCATAGCATTATGATCTGAAAGTGGGCAGGAAACTAACTTAGTCTATTAGTTAGATCACTAGAAACATTTTCTGTATCTATTCTGGACTGTGATTCATGTCTGTGTATGACAGAAAAATCATTAATATCTTTAATTTTGGACAAATCTATAAATTCTGTTAAAGCTTTTGCTGAAGTATGCTTTCTCTGTTTACTAGTACAATTAGAATCTTTCTTTTAGTATGCATTTAAAGTCTCCTGCTAGAATTATACTTCCCTTTTGAAATGTGAGTAATCTCTTCTAATTGCTGCTTAACAGGTTTTCCTCCTAATCCAGGAATCCAGCAAGTATTAACAAAAGTCATTTTCTTTTGATTTCTAGGGTTACTGAACAAAATAATCCCTTCTCATCATTGTATATTTATGATTTTAGGTAGTGGTATAGATTTTTTTCCATAATATACCTACCCCTCTTTTTTCTGTTTGTATGAACTAGCTAAAACAGAATAATATTTTGTACCAAGTATATCTATATCTTCTTGTGTAGTGCGTTTCCTGCAACACCAACAAAAACAAAATGACATGGGAATTAAATGATATGAAGTAGTTAACTTCATTTTATCTGCAACTTGTGGGTATATGGATCCGTATCGGATCCGAGCCAGCAACTTTTTTCTAGCATCTGCTCCAAGCTCCTCCCCTTACACATAATGCCCTACCATCTCCTATCTTCCCTGAGATCTCATTTGCCACGCCAGTAGTGTGCATCGTAGTCTCCTTTGCTCTGAGCTCAGGGATAGTAAGTGGTATTTTTTCTGGGTGTGCTTCAGTGAATTTTTTCCCTTCCTCCCCTTGTGTAGTATTTTGCTTGGTCGTCTGTGTTTAAAAAAAAAAAAAAAAAAAAAAAAGTTTTGTATAGAGTAGTAGTTAGGCCTGCCCTTCCCCTACAAAATGTTGTGTGTGTATTTTTGGAGAGGTAGTGTTCGTACCTTTGAGTGCAGGACTATGGCTGATCAGCCAAAGCCTGTCTTTAAAAAATGTACAGTGTGTGGCCATAAGCTCTCCCCGGCCGATGGTCACACTCTGTGTGTAATTTGCTTGGGAGTGGCACATTTGTCCACTCATTGTGCTGTCTGTTCTGGTTTAACCCTAGGGCCCTTAGGGATCGGAAGGCCAAGCTAGTTGCCAAAGGCCTTCTACCTGCTGCCATGCTGGAATCTGCCTCTGTCTCTAGTGTACCACCACCCACCCAGACAGGGACTCAACCTCCCTCCTCTTCTGGTGATGAGTCTTCTAAGGGCAAATCTTCAGTTAGCGTGGCTGAAAAAGATAGAGGCGCGCAGAGAGGAAAGGGAGAAAAAGGACAGGGCATCGTAAGAGATCCCCAGACAGGGAGCTCTTTCTCAGTCCCCCATCTAAGACCATGAGGCCTGTTTCTCTACGGCTCCGGTCTCCTTGTTTCTCACCAGAGCAGTTGGAACATTCGGACCAGAGGCCTTCCTCCCCATTGCGCAGACCAGCCAGATCCGAGTCGGTGGCCTTTTCGAGTTCGACTCTGAGCCTATCGGACATGGATATGGACAGGATGATGCGGAGCTTTATTCAGACCCAAATTCAGATGGGAGTCTTGCCATGCCCCTCTCCCTCTGGAAGGGGGGGGGGACCTCCATGCCTCTTTTCCACCCCATCTCTCCTTCCCTGATCCGTTCTTCGGGACTCTTGGATCTGAGGTTTTTCGGAGCTGGTAGCTCGGCGCCGACAGTTTCTCCAACCTCGACTCCGGCTGTTACCTTGAGCTCCTTGGATCCGATTTGTTAGGATCCGAGTGACTCGAGCCGCAGACAGAGAGTCGGACCCGGGGGAATGGATTCTTCAGCTCCGACCTTTTCGGATCCGATCCGTTCCCTCGGACCTCAGGCTACCCTGGCTTCGGCTCCGATCCCCGCTTCAGATCTGGGGAGGGCTTCTCCCTCTGCCTTCGAAGTGGTGGAGAGGGTTCTCTCCCAGGGATTGAGACCCCAGCCCATCCCCTCGGATACCACCCAGGCCCCCCCTGATTTGGTGACGACTCCCTTCATCCTGTCTCAGGGGACAGCCCGTGCCAAGGGATCCTCAAGTTAATTTCCCTGAGGAAACCCCTACGGCTCACGGATCCCCTTCTGAAAGTCTCACTGAAGAGGGTCACCGTAAGCACAAGTGCAAAAGGAGGCACTTGGACTCCCCTGAGTCCCGCTCACTACAGGCACTGACTTAGATGAAGGAGAAGGTTGTTCATCGTGTTACACTGCTGCAGTCATTACACTTGGGTTATCCTGCCGTCAGGCGGTCCCGCAGTCTGCCAGAGTTCCAAAGTCTTGGTCCGGCATCTGTTGCTGTCGCTTCTTCCCTGACGTCAGTGCGCCAGGGGTATATAAGATGCATCCGACGCCATTTTCTTCAGTCTTTCTTGCCGCGCAGTGCCCGAAGCAGAAGCAGTTCGCAAGTGCCGGTCAGCCGACTCCTGAGATTTTCGAAGTCGAATTTCAGATCTGAAGTCTTCAATAAAGCTAAGTACCCCATTGGGGAAACTTTTTTCTTGCCTCAGACTGATATCAGAAAAAGTTAATTGCATTTCTTGTGGGAAGCAAATACCTCATAAGGACTTCCACTCTTACTGTATTCCATGCCTAGGCCCTGATCACGACATCACTAGTTGTCGGTTGTGTGCTAGATTTAGCAAACACACTATAAAAAGACGTTTTGATTTTGCTTTGCACTACTTTGGCCGAAGGTTCAATTATACAATGCTGTCGGATCAGCCGACTACCTCAATACCGAAAAAACGCAAAGACAAGGATAAAGACAGGCATCCGAGGCCCAAAACCGATGATGAAACCTCTTCTAGGCCAGTCGCCGGTTCTCAGTGAGGCGCTTTCGCAGCCCCTGACACCGTTACCTCAAAGCCACAGGCCGCTTCCAACTCCCACGTGGAGACATCTAGGCCTCTGGAAACTCAAGGTACTGGGCCTACGGAAACTAATCCCTCAGATGGGTCTGGAGCCGCTGAGCAGGCATCGGCTTCTGAGGGTGTTTACAGACCTTCAACTTACCATTAAAACAACAGCCAAGACAAAGGTACCATTAAAGACAAAGAAACAAGTACAGCATTCTCCTGGACAGTCCTCCATGCCTAAGGAACAGATGCTTAAAATGGCCGAAGACCTCATTACTCTAATCAGGGGTTCCCATCCCCCTAATGAGAAAAGGACTAGGCAGGATACAGACTATGACTCCTCTGATCAGGTTTCCATTTCCTCCGATTCCTCTTCAGACCAAGGATACACTCTACCCCCGTATGAGGACTCTGATGCTGAAGAACCTATCCCTTCAGCCTCCTCCTGAGGATTATTCTTTTGGGGAAACTTTACATACCATGAGGGAGCGTTTCCATTGGGAAAGCCAGGATTACTCAGAATGCAAGAAAAGGCTCAGGGATTTCCTCTTATTGCCCAACACAGGCCCCTGGTTATTCCGCCTGTGCTAGATATTGTGGATGATGTGTTCTCTGAATCCAGTTTATCTCCTGACTCTCTGCCCCTGGCTCCAGCCAAGCCAGATAGGTATTAGTCCCTGACTCTCAAGTTTCTTTACAAAAACCCTTCTGCTGATCCAGAAACTATTTCCCTTGGTCCAAAAGGGGTTAAGGCTTCCATTGCAAAAAATCCAGTACCCTCTGACAGAGATTCCAGAGCTTTGGATAGATGGGGGAAGAAAGTATACACTTCTGCAACTTTAGCAGTAAGAGCTTTAAATTGCCAGTTTTACATGCTTAAGTACCAACAATATGTAATGGCTCAGTTAAAACAGAAAATGCTTGCAAGCACAGAAGCTCCTAATTGTAAAGAAATGCAGGATTTATTGCATGCAGTTGAACAGGTGGGAAAACATACTCTGCAATGTGGTTTTGATTCTTTAGAGGCCTCTTGTAGAGCCGCAGTTACAGGTTCTGTGATTCGAAGACATGCTTGGTTAAAAGAACAAAGTTAACCTGATCATGTTAAGGCAAAATTATTGGATGCTCCTTTACAGCATGATACTTTGTTTGGTGTTAAGGCAGAAGAGGTGTTAAAGAAAATTGAGGATAAAGCTAAATCTATGCAAACAGTCAAGGATTTCTTACAGGTACAGCCACCTCGGTTTAGCAGAAATTGGCCAACAAAGAATTGGTCCTTTCCAGTGTCAGACAGGCCACAGAGAGGCAGATACAGACGCCCAAGAGGCAGATCTCAACCCCAAGGCTCAGACAGACAACGACAGTGGGGCACCTCAACCCCAAAAGGTGGTGAGGACAAGTCTCAACCTTACAGGAAACAGTCACAATGACTTTCCCCTTCGTACGCCAAGCACGTCCCTTTTGGAAGCCCCCTTACAGGGAAAAATAGCACTTTTTTCTCAAAACTGGCAAACAATCACCCAAAACAAATGGGTCCTGAATATTGTGTCTCAAGTTTACAGATTCCACTTTCATACTTTTCCAAGGCTAAAAGGAATGCCAGACCTGCCACAAAATCAGTGGGCAAAGGCACTAAAACAAATTTCAGCCCTCATGGACATGAGAGCTATTCAAAAAGTACCACAACAGGAACAAGGACAAGGATTTTACTCAAGACTCTTCCTGGTCCCCAGAAAGGACAAGGCTTGGAGGCCCATACTAGACCTTTCAATTCTGAATACTTACCTGGATATTCCGAAATTCAAAATGTTGACATTACAGCAGCTTCTACCCATGCTGGGCAAGAAGGCTTGGCTTCTTACTCTGGACCTCAGAGGCATACCTGCATGTCCCTATCAGACAAAATTGCAGAAGATACCTCAGATTCAAAGCTGGTACAATGCACTACCAATTCTCTGCACTGCTCTTTGGCTTCTCTGCTGCGCTCAGGGTCTTCACAAAGTGCCTGGCACCAGTAATTGCATTTTGCAGACAAAAAGGAATTCAAATATATCCATATCTGGACGACTGCCTCATTCAAGCAGAGACAAAGGGCATTCTTCTACAGCATCTGGCGTTTGTAAAAAGGTTGCTAATTTCTCTACGATACACAGTAAACGAAAAGAAGTCAAAACTAGTGCCCTCGAAACAGATTATATTCCTGGGTGCCAGCTTAAATACAACTGCCCAGATGGCTTACTTCACACCAGACAAGTTCAACTAACTCAATATTTTCAATTGCTGGCAAGAAAGTCCCATCTCACTCCAAGAAAAATTCTGCAGGCCATGGGATTCATGGCATCCTGCATACTACTACCACCATATGCCAGACTGCATATGAGGAAATTACAATGGTACCTGAAAAGTGTTTGGACTCAACATTCTCACAGTTTAGAAGCAGTAATACCAGTGATTCCCTGCCTACAACAGGAGTTTCGATGGTGGGCACAGGCATGTCACCTAAACAAGGGTCAGTCTTTTACCCAACCCACAGCCAGGCAAACTCTAACATATGCTTCGGATTACGCCTGGGGAGCACACATGGCAGGAAAATGCATTCAGGGCAAGTGGACCACAGACCAGATGCATCTTCACATCAATCAAAAAGAGATGTTGGCTGTTCAAAATACCCTAACAGCTTTCAAGGACCTTCTACATCCAGGACAATTACTACTAAAGACAGACAACACCACAGTAATGTGGTACATAAACAAGCAAGGGGACACTCATTCTTAACCCCTATGCAGGCAAGCCATGACCCTGTGGAACACCGCTCTAACGTATCAAGTTCACCTGCAAGCAGAATTCCTGCCAGGAAAGAAAAATACTCTGGCAGACGATCTAAGCAGAAATATTATGGACCCTCACGAATGGAAATTGAATTCACAAATCTTCAGCATGGTAACGCAAAAGTGGGGATTGCCCAGACATAGATCTTTTTACCTCCCCACGGAATTGCCAACTACAAAAATTCTGCACAAGGACTTATCACAAACAAGCATGGAAAGTGGATCCTCTTCTGTTCAGTTGGAAAAACCTAAAAGTTTATGCCTTCCCGCCACTGCCTCTCCTTTCAAAGGTACTCTTAAAAGCCAGACAAGAAAAACCACAGATGATCCTGATTGCTCCAGACTGGCCACGCCAGCACTGGTACCCTATCTTAAGTAATTTAGCTCAAGGCCCACCATGATTTTGCCTCAAATTCCACACCTTCTGACTCCACAAAATAATCAGATCCTGCACGGTCAGCTCAAAACCCTAAACCTGGCTGCATGGCAGATACATTAGTCAAACAGACAACACCTCTCTCTAAAGCTGTTATGTATGTCATTTTGGAGGCCAGGAGGCCTAGCACCAGGAAAGCTTACTCAGAAAAATGGAAGAGATTCTGCGCCTGGAACCAGGCTCAAAGCCTTGACCCTCTTGTTCCAAACATTCCTCAGATTTTACAATACTTAACTGAGATGCTGGACAGAGGCCTATCCTCATCAATTAAGATCCACGCCTCTGCCATTTCAGCACATTACAACACGGATCCTCCTTTATTCTCTCATCCCTTGCTAAAGCAGTACCTCAGAGGGGCTAAAAACATAAGACCGCCCCGGAGAGCACCAACTCCAACTTGGGACCTCCATTTCGTTTTGGTAAAACCGACCCTACCACCTTTTGAGCCAGCCAATACAGCCAATCTAAAATTTTTATCATGGAAAACAGCTCTGCTCCTGGCAGTAACTTCAGCACGAATAGTATCAGGGCTACAGGCATTAATGGCAGTGGAATCCTTTATAATTTTTCATCAGGACAGGGTATCTTTAAGGACAAACCCTACCTTTATGCCAAAGGTGGTATCTAGTGTGGCTCTTAACCAAACCATCCATTTGCCGACTTTTTATCTAAACACCCAGAATAAAGGGGAGAAACTTCTGCATTCTTTGGACATACACAGGCAGCTACGCTTCTACTTGGACAAAAAGGCTTTCAGGAAAACTGAGCAACTCTTTGTAGCATATGCTGCAGGATCACAGGGCAAGGCTATCTCAAAGCGGACTATATCCAAATGGATAGGACACTGTATTCGGTACTGCTACACACAGCATGGAAAATCAGTCCCAAATAACATTGGGCCGCATTCCACCAGGGCAACAGCCACTTCAACAGCTTTTCTCAGAGGAGTAAAATGTAGTAACTTCTGCACAGCTCGAACAGAGTATAACACGTATAGCCAACACTAGTGTTCCACCAAAATTCAGGCTAAATCCACTCGTAATGATAAAAACAAATCTTTTATTGAAAATGAGGTTTAGTGCTTTCATCTGTTAAAAATCAGACTTCCTCAGAACCAAAATGGAGTACTTCCAGTTCACATTTAAATAACCTTTTTGGCGCCAAAAATTCAAAAGGAAATGGAGCTCTTAAAGAGACATAGTCATAAAAACTCCATATATACATACTACTGTGCTAAGAACAGCTAAGCATATCAACAGATCCAGTGTGCTGATATAAAAAATGACAATATAAATATAATGACAATGTAAATAAATAAAAATAATTATGGTAAATAAAATAAAATACACTCTGCACATACTAACTTCATCTTAAAACATACTCCAAATATATGTAATAGTGAAATGGTAAAACTTGCATGACTAGTGCTCATAAATTGTAACAAGTCAACAAGAATCAAAATACAATGGCAAAATCCATGATATGTCTATGCCATGATTAAAAATGGTTTAATACATATATTTTCATTTATGCCAGGTGATCTGATGGCGTCTGTCAAAATTTGCCACTTTCTTTCATGGCTAAAAGTGCTTTCCAATTTCCCCCATAAGTAAATACTTCTACGTGATCTATAATGGCAAATTTAAAACCATGTGATTCACCATATATGGATATGTGTTTATAAAGTGCATTGTTATTGTCTTTAATCTTTATCTTGTAAATATGTTCATATACTCGTTTCCCAAGGGCACTCTCTGTTTTGCCTATATAGAATGCGCTGCAGGCATAACATGTAGCAATATATACGACTTGTTTGGTGCTGCAATTTCCTGCTTTGCATTTAATGTTAGTCTTGTTGATATCTCCTAACTTAATATTGCCTACCTCATTTATCGCATAACAGTGTTTGTAGGTACCGCATTTTCTAGTTCCCATTGAGAGCTTTGTATTATGTACAGTTTTTTGTTTAGAAGCTTTCTCCAATAATTTTTTAAATGTTGGGTGCTGCTTTATATACAAATCTCGGATAATTGCCCAAAACGGAAGCTGTATCATCATTTACTGTTAAGTTCCAATGCTGTCTTAAAATATCTCTAATATACTTCGTGTAAGGAGTATACATCAAGACGCAAACTCGATTACAACACATACCTACATCGTCATATCCCTTCTTTCTATTATGAATCTTCATATAATCTAATGACTTGCCCAACAAAGGTGGAAATTTTTTACCCCATTCATTCTTTACATAGTTGGAAACTTGTGATAATAGGGCTGAGGGATATCCTCGATTACTAAACATATTACTTATTCGGTCAACTTCCCTATTCATGATTTCTCTAGTAGATGACATACGAGCTGCCCCAATGCATTGTCCTTTGTCAACATTTCTGAATATATGGGGAGGGTGATACTATTATATTCAATATAGTCATTTGAAAAGGTTTCCTTCCTATGAATTTGTGAAATAAATCCCTTATCAGAATGGCTGATGTGTCCAAATATGCTATGCCACTCTCACTGATGTTATGAGTGAACTTTAAAAAATTTGTCGTGCCGTTAATAAATTCCATAAAAGAATTAATCTCATCTTTTGAACCCTTCCATAAGATGAATAAATCATCCAAATATCGTGTATAATATACTATATTGGAATAAAATTGGCTCTTGAACACATATTCTGTTTCCCATTCCAACATGACTAGATTGGCAAAAACGGGGGCAAAAGAGGCCCCCATAGCCACACCTCTGCATTGCCTAAAATATTCACCTTGAAAATGTATATAATTATGGTCCAAAACTAGTCCCATAATATCTACCATAAGGCATATGCGGTCCCAGTCCATGTTTGAAAACTTTCTCAGACTATTACTGAAATACTCTAAACCTATATCCTTAGGGATACATGAAAAAAGATCCACTACATCTATGGTGATGAAAATGAGATCCTTATTCCATATGTCTGATGTAAGCTGACTAAGAAACGTCCAAGAATCCTTTATTAAGTGAGTGATTTTTTCATAAATAGGCTTTACCCATCTATCAATGGCGACTCCTAAAGGATATGTTTTGGATCTTGAACCAGAAACTATAGGCCTAAAAGGAGGCTGGGTGATACACTTGTGTACTTTGGGAATTCCTATAATAGTAGCCAGAGTCGGATGTTCAACTTTTAAATATATATATTCTATATAGGCAAAACAGAGAGAGCCCTTGGGAAACGAGTATATGAACATATTTATAAGATAAAGATTAAAGACAATAACAATGCACTTTATAAACACATATCCATATATGGTGAATCACATGGTTTTAAATTTGCCATTATAGATCACGTAGAAGTATTTACTTATGGGGGAAATTGGAAAGCACTTTTAGCCATGAAAGAAAGTAAGTGGCAAATTTTGACAGATGCCATCAGGTCACCCGGCATAAATGAAAATATAAGTATTAAACCATTTTTAATCATGGCATAGACATATCATGGATGATGCCATTGTATTTTGATTCTTGTTGACGTGTTACAATTTATGAGCACTAGTCATGCAAGTTTTACCATTTCACTATTACATATATTTGGAGTATGTTTTAGGATGAAGTTAGTACGTGCAGAGTGTATTTTATTTACCATAATTATTTTTATTTATTTACATTGTCATTATATTTATGTTGTCATTTTTTATATCGGCACACTGGATCTGTTGATATGCTTAGCTGTTCTTAGCATAGTAGTATGTATATATGGAGTTATTATGACTGTCTCTTTAAGAGCTCCATTTCCTTTTGAATTTTTGGTGCCAAAAAGGTTATTTAAATGTGAACTGGAAGTACTCCATTTTGGTTCTGAGGAAGTCTGATTTTTAACAGATAAAAGCGCTAAACCTTATTTTCAATAAAAGATTTGTTTTATCATTACGAGTGGATTTGGCCTGAATTTTGGTGGAACACTAGTGTTGGCTATACGTGTGTTATACTCTGTTCGAGCTGTGCAGAAGTTACTATATTTTACCAGCTAGCCTTTTTCCTTCTACAGTCGGTTTCTGGTGTTGGTTGGTTCAGTTGCTTTGTGTTGTTGGCTGGTATGGAGGAGATCACAGAACAGTCGCAAGCTTCATTGAACAGGGAAGAATTTACCAAACTGCAGATGGAGGTATCTTTTAAGTCTGAAGTTACCAGACTTATTGAGTTAGTGGGCTGGTCGCTGATGTCCCCCAAGGCAACGGAAGGAGCTGGATGTGAGCGTACATCTACTGTCAAACGTACACTTATTACTACAGGTGTTGACACCAGTACTCAGATGGATATTCCTAATGGACAAGTGGTCAACACAGAAGAGAGGGGTTCTATGCAGGACCTGCCTTCTACAAATTACAGGAATACGAATATCAGTCCTACCTTGAATGATTTTACTTTTGACTTTAGTTTATTTCACGCTAGAGAAGAAGCCGAACGACAAGGGGCGAGACCTAAACACCATAATGGCATGAAAACTTATTCTGCTGTCACCGGAACTTGTACTGAACAATTAAAATGTACTGTTGATAATAGATTTGTATCCAGTTTCTTAGGAAGCAATTATCATAAACATAAAATCACTGGACATGTTTCAGGTGGCATTAACAGGACAGTGGGTCAACATAATTATGACTGTCTTGATTTATTTTTAAGGGATGAATATGATTTTGGTACTAATGTTGAACGTGGTAGTGGTCAAGACGAAGCAAGACAACTATGCCCCTTTTAAGGGCTCGATAAGGGACTCAATTAATATGCTTGGAAACAAATTATTAAATATAAAGAATGTTAAGATAGATAATGCATATTTAGCTAAGTGTATTTCTTTGCAAATAGTACCCAAAGGCCTTAGATTTTTTAAATTACCTATGGGCCTGGAATACAACATAGGGTACTATTAATGTATTTAATAAAATGTTTGATAATTTTGGTATGGAATATATGAATATGCTTATCAAATTCAATGATGAGAAATTGTCTACCCTGATTCGAGAGGTTGAGAAATTGAACCAAGATATAGTAAATGATATATTGTTTGCACAGTGGAAAGATATATATGACAAACAGTTCTACTATGCTGAACAAAAGGCCAAAGGAATATTCAACAGGAAGAATAAGAAAATACATAGAGATGTAGAGTTATATTACCAAAATAGAGCTTATATATATATGGCCACAGGATAGAACTTCCATTGATAACACAGTATATAATAGAAATAGAGGAAAATATTTCAATAAGGAAACTAATTTTCAGGGGGGCAGATTTTACCCCGCGGCAAAAAAATCAAATAAAATAGTCAAAGCAGATGCGTTTCCTAAACAATTTTCAGTATGTGATGTATCTCATACTACGCACATGGTCAAGTTTGATAGTCAAGATAGCAAACGGTGTTCAGAACATAATGATAGGAATAAAATCCAAGTGGAAAATATTATTCATACTTATAATGGGTTTAAGGTGTTTATTTATACTGATATGAACATTACACCAGAATTTTTTACATTATTCAGTAAAGGTATGAAATTTATTCCATCTACGGGTTTCCAACTTGTGGATATTATTAAAGAAGTCAAATTATTTTGTCGAAGACTCAATTTAGCTATACAGTTTAAAGAACATAACACGCAACAAGGACCGACTGAACATCTTGGATTAAAAAGAAAAGTACGTATATACCCATATCAAATAATCAAGTGGGTAATTATGAGAAGATGGTATGTCATGATATTTATAAAGTTAAGAAAAATCTTAAGACCAACAGTAGTTATAAGCTAGATATTGAGGACAATTTGAATGAAGTAGAACGACAATGCCTAAATCAATTTATTAGCAATAAGGGTATTAGATTAATGAAACCCGACAAAGGGGGCGGAATTGTGATATATAATACATTTAATTATGTTAATGAAATGCATAATATTTTGTATTCATCAAATTATGAAGTTGTATCGTTAAATGAGATTAATATTGGTTATAAAAGAATTGATCTAACATTAGAAGAATATTTTATTGATCATAGAATTACTAGTGAGATCTACCAATATTTAAAAGTTGAATATCTGACTCTGGCTACTATTATAGGAATTCCCAAAGTACACAAGTGCATCACCCAGCATCCTTTTAGGCCTATAGTTTCTGGTTCAAGATCCAAAACATATCCTTTAGGAGTCACCATTGATAGATGGGTAAAGCCTATTTATGAAAAAATCACTCACTTAATAAAGGATTCTTGGACATTTCTTAGTCAGCTTACATCAGACATATGGGATAAGGATCTCATTTTCATCACCATAGGCGTAGTGGATCTTTTTTCATGTATCCCTAAGGATATAGGTTTAGAGTATTTCAGTAATAGTCTGAGAGAGTTTTCAAACATGGACTGGGACCGCACATGCCTTATGGTAGATATTATGGGACTAGTTTTGGGCCATAATTATATACATTTTCAAGGTGAATATTTTAGGCAATGCAAAGGTGTGGCTATGGGGACCTCTTGTGCCCCTATTTTTGCCAATCTAGTCATGTTGGAATGGGAAACAGAATGTGTTCAGGAGCCAATTTTATTCCAATATAGTATATTATACATGATATTTGGATGATTTATTCATCTTATGGAAGGGTTCAAAAGATGAGAGTAATTCTTTTATGGAATTTATTAACAGCACAACAAATTAATAAAGCTTACTCATAACATCAGTGAGAGTGGTATAGCATATTTGGACACGTATATCAGCCACTCTGATAAGGAATTTATTTCACAAATTCATAGGAAGGAAACCTTTTCAAATCACTATATTGAATTTAATCGTTATCAACCTCCCCATATATATTCAGAAATGTTTACAAAGGACAATGTATTAGGGCAGCTCGTATGTCATCTACTAGAGAAATCATGAATAGGGAAGTTGACCGAATAAAAAAAAAAAAGGTAATATGTTTAGTAATCGAGGATACCCCTCAGCCCTATTATCACAAGTTTCCAACTATGTGAAGAATGAATAGGGTAAAAAATTTCCACCTTTATTGGGCAAGTCATTAGATTTTATGAAGATTCATAATAGAAAGAAGGGATATGACGATGTAGGTATGTGTTGTAATCGAGTTTGCGTCTTGATGTATACTCCTTACACGAAGTATATTAGAGATATTTTAAGACAGCATTGGAACTTAATAACAGTAAATGATGATACAGCTTCCGTTTTGGGCAATTATCCGAGCTTTGTATATAAAACAGCACCCAACATTAAAAAAATATTGGAGAAAGCTTCTAAACAAAAAACTGTACATAATACAAAGCTCTCGATGGGAACTAGAAAATGCGGTACCTGCAAACAATATTATGCCATAAATGAGGTAGGCAATATTAAGTTAGGCGATATCAACAAGACTAACATTAAATGCAAAGCAGGAAATTGTAGCACCAAACAAGTAGTATATATTGCTACATGTTATGCCTGCAGCTCATTCTATATAGGCAAAACAGAGAGAGCCCTTAGGAAACAAGTATATGAACATATTTATAAGATAAAGATTAAAGACCGTAACAATGCACTTTATAAACACATATCCATATATGGTGAATCACATGGTTCTAAATTTGCCATTATAGATCACGTAGAAGTATTTACTTATGGGGGAAATTGGAAAGCACTTTTAGCCATGAAAGAAAGTAAGTGGCAAATTTTGACAGATGCCATCAGGTCACCTGGCATAAATGAAAATATAAGTATTAAACCATTTTTAATCATGGCATAGACGTATCATGGATGTTGCCATTGTATTTTGATTCTTGTTGACGTGTTACAATTTATGAGCACTAGTCATGCAAGTTTTGCCATTTCACTATTACATATATTTGGAGTATGTTTTAAGATGAAGTTAGTACATGCAGAGTGTATTTTATTTTATTTACCATAATTATTTTTATTTATTTACATTGTCATTATATTTATATTGTCATTTTTTTATATCGGCACACTGGATCTGTTGATATGCTTAGCTGTTCTTAGCAAAGTAGTATGTATATATGGAGTTATTATGACACTCTCTTTAAGAACTCCATTTCCTTTTGAATTTTTGGCGCCAAAAAGGTTATTTAAATGTGAACTGGAAGTACTCCATTTTGGTTCTGGGGAAGTCTGATTTTTAACAGATGAAAGCGCTAAACCTTATTTTCAATAAAAGATTTGTTTTATCATTACGAGTGGATTTGGCCTGAATTTTGGTGGAACACTAGTGTTGGCTATACGTGTGTTATACTCTGTTCGAGCTGTGCAGAAGTTACTATATTTTACCAGCTAGCCTTTTTCCTTCTACAGTCGGTTTCTGGTGTTGGTTTTCTCAGAGTACCACCTACCAAAGAAATTTTGGAGGCTGCAACTTGGAGTTCAGTGCACACCTTTACCAAGCATTACCACCTGCCTCTTTACTCCAAATCCAGGTTACCTTCCCTCCATCCCCTCTGAACTAACTGGATTTATCTATACCTTTCTGTCCTATACAACCTTTGGGGTGTATTTGCTGGTAACTGAAGATATTGTTTTTATTGTATATTTTTGATTAGCAATATGTATTGCCTACCTACTTGGGGGCACCTGACATCTGGGGCAAGAAAAACTGAAGAAAATGGCGTCTGATGCATCTTGTATACCCCTGGCGCACTGACGTCAGGGAAGAAACGACAGCAACCGACGCCAGACCAAGACTTTGGAACTCAGGCCTACTGAGGGACTGCCTGACAGCAGGATAACCCAAGTGTAATGACTGCAGCAGTGTGAACACTCTAACATCTACATTTATGGTAGGTACAAAACTGTACTTTCCCCCAGGTCACCTCCCAAAGACGTCTCCTTCGGAGAAATTATGGAGACCCTCCGCCAGAGGGGGGGTTGGTCAGCCCCAAAACCTTCTGGGGATGAGTCAGTGTTCCTGCAGGCCTTTGGCATGGGCCCATCTACTTCCTGGTTGTCCCCACCAGTGGACCCCTTGGTGGACCTCATCACCACGAGGGCCTAGAAGGAGCCTGACACCATAGACCCCATCCCCAAACGCCCTGACAAAGTTTTATCTCCCCATTCTAACAGACAACCTTGGTTGAAAGGAGCACCAGTTGATGCTATGTTGGTTGCAGCGGCCACAAAGAAGGAACTAGCACAGGAGAGTTCCTCAGTCAACCCTCCAGACAAGGAGTCCAGGTCAAGTGGATAGGTTTGGGAAGCGTGTCTACTCCTCAGTGACCTTTTCTATTCGTGCGCTGAATTATTTGGCACATGATTAGGCTTCAGCGAGACCTTGCTTCTGGAATTCGCCGAGTCGCCCCCAGAGTCTTTATCGCCGCAGGACAGATGGTTGTTCTCAGCGAAAATGAGTCCGTCTCAAACACGTCAATGCGACTCCTTTCCCATGCCACGGAAGGAGCAGCTTAGGGCGACTGGGAAAGGCATAGACATGAGGCGTCATGCCTGGCTCAGATTGTGTCAGTTCGCGGACCCTTTCAAGGCGTCGTTTATCAACGCTCCCTACGACGGTTCTTCCCTTTTTGGGAAGACCATACATGACCAACTCTTCCCATACTTTTCGCTGGACAAGTGTGTCTGCCGTTGGAGTCCACTTCTCTAACCCACAACGGTCCTTCTCTAGGAATCAGAGGGCAGAAGATGTGGTTCCGAACATCTCAGTTTTTCTGGGATTCTCAGGACAACTATTCCCCCAGAGACAGAGGGGGGGGGGACAGGATCGACGCCGACCCAGAGGTAGAGGGGTCCAAGGTATTCCGGGTGTAGGGAACCCTTTTCTGATAGACCTGGTCAGCACCCCTGAGGGGTTGCCCGACTGTCCTACTCTGGAGGCAGTCGGGGGACAATTGTCCTTACACCCAGTGACATGGGAGTCCATTACGACAGATTGCTGGGTTTTACAGATAATATCCAGAGGTTACACTATCCCTTTTGTTGCCCCTACAAATATTATAAAACACCTCCCGGATGTTCCATCCGCTCACAGGGAGGCCACAACTGTAGAGGTTTCAAAGCTGCTTCTCAAACGAACCATTGAACAGGTCCCCCCTATCAGTCTGGATTAGGCATCTACTCCAGGTTCTTTTTGGTGCCAAAAAAGACGGGGGACCTCAGGCCCATCCTAGACCTGTCAACATTAAACCTATCTGTAGCCAAACAGAAATTTCGGATGGTCACCCTACAGTCCATTCTGCCTAATCTCCGAAAGTGCAACTGGATGTGCTAGTTAGACCTTCAGGATGCTTACTACGACATCAAAATACACACAAGCTCCAGGAGGTTTCTGCGTTTCTGGCTGGGAGCCAGTCATTTTCAGTTCAGAGCCCTACACTTTGGTCTCACCACAGCCCCCAGGGTGTTCACCAAGATAATGGCAGTTGTAGCGGCTCACCTGAGGCTTCAAGGTATTCAGGTGTTTCCATACCTGGAAGACTGGCTTTTCGCTGCGCCCAACAAGCATCACTTGTGTCTGCCTGAGATTATTTCATTTGGTTGGCAGATCTACTGGGAATTAGTGTTCACAAATCCCCTTTGCAAACAGTACAAGTTCTAGACTTCATTGGGGCACGGCTAGATAAGATGGACGGTATTCTTAACTCCAGCAGGATCCTACGCCTCAGGTGCCACATAGCTCAGATAGCGAACTTCAAGTTTTTAAAGGCGAGCGAGGTTCTCCGGGCTCCATGGCTGCCACCATATCGATTCTCCCTTGCGCGCGCCTTCACATGCGGGTTCTTAAATGGACTCTGGCTGTTCAATGGTCTTGGTTAGCCCTGCCCATGGAATTTCCGATCAAGATCAGTCACGTCTGCAGGATGTCTCCTCTTTGGTGGTTAAGTTCACTGGAGATATCAAAAGGACGCCCCTTTGCGTCATCCCCAGTCCAAGCCACAGTGACCACGGACGCCTCCCAACTCTGGTGGGGGGACACTGTTTGGGAAGGACAGTCCAAGGCATGTGGTCTCAGTCAGAGACCAAGGTGCACATAAATGTTCTAGAGATGAGGGCAGCACTTTTAGCATTGGAAGCCTTTCACACAGTCCTCCCTCTTGGATTTATTGCAATTCAGTCAGACAACATGTCAGTTTTCTGGTATATCAACAAGCAGGGGGGAACCAGATCCTACCCACTATGTCGCGAGGCCATGAGAGTGTGGGAAGGGGCGATTTCCACTGGTTGGTTTCTGATAGCAACGTACATCCCGGGGTGCTCCAACGTTTTAATGGACAGATTGAGTCAGGCCATTCTGATGCCTTACGAGTGGTCTCTGAAATGGTCAGTAGCAGAGATCATCTTCCTTGCATAGGGTCAGCCTTGCTGCGATCTCTTCGCATCTCCTTCCAATGCGAAGTGCAGCGAGTTCTTCGCTCGGATTCCTTCACCAGGGTAAGTCCCCAGAGACACTCTAGTCCATGCTTGGCCCCCCGGGCTTCTGTATGCTTATCCACCTTTGCCACTCATTCTGAAGTTTCTTCAGAAAACCTGCCAATTACGGTGCAAAGTGATCCTCAGTGTCCCGTTCTGGCCTCGTCAGGTTTGGTTCCCATTCCTTTGGTCTCATCTCTTAGCTCCCACGTGAGGTCTGGATCCCTGCCCGGATCTAATCTCCCATCCATCTAGGGTATGTCCGCCCGATCTGGGCAGCATCAACCTGACAGCCTGGTTGCTCCAGTGTTAATTCTTAATTCTGTTAATTGCCAGGACTCCCACTTTTATCCCCCGTAAAATCCATTCTGGTGGCTTCTCTTAAAGACTCCATTAGGAAACTGTATTGCAGTAAATGGAAACGCTTTTCCATTTGAGCCTCAGAGAAAAATAGATCCCTTTACAGCTCCTGTTCCAGCGGTGTTGGATTTCCTGTCTGATATCTTTCAGCAAGGAGCTAGTCCCTCCACAGTGAAAGTACAATTGGCAGCCATTTCCATTTTTCACGTTGGTGAAGACAACATGGCCATAGCCTCCTCTAGGCTGTGTAAGGCTTTTCTTAAAGGTACTTTTCTGTTACGGCCAGCTGTCAAGAATTCAGTGCCTCCTTGGGCCTTACCTTTGTTTTACAATCTTTGGTGTCTCCTCCTTTCGAACCTGCAGCTTCGGTGGACTTGAAATTTTTGTCCTGGAAGACCGCTTTCCTAGTTGCCATTACATCTGCTAGGAGAGTTTCTGAGCTTTAAGCTCTGTTTGCCGTGCCTCCGTATTTGGTCTTCTATAAGGATAGGGTCTCCCTCCGTACTAACCCTTCCTTCTTACCTAAAGTGGCATCTGAAGCAAACATAAACCCAGTCCATTAATCTGCCCGTTTTCTTTCCTAACTTCCAAAAATAAAGGTGAAACAAACTCCATTTGTTAGATGTTCATAGACAGCTTCATTTTTATCTTCATATAACGAAGTCTTTCTGCAAGACTGACCAATTGTTTCCTTTTCTAAAGCATTTATGGGAAAAGCTATTTCTAAAGTTTCTTTGGCCAGATGGATCACTCTTTGTATTTCACATGCCTACAAAGCAAAATGTTTATATCTTCCTGGTATTGTTAAGGCTCACTCTACCAGGTCCATGGTGATTTCTGCTGCTTTTTGCTCTAGGGTGCCTTTGGACGATATTTGTGCAGCAGCGACCTGGGCCAATTCACATACCTTCATTTCCCATTACAAATTAGATCTGATTTTGAGGGGTCGAGCATCCTTTGGCTCTGTGGTGCTCAGGAATATCCTTAGCTGGGGACTCTGTCCCACAGGTTGCATTTAAAATGAAGTTAACTACTTCAGATAAAGAAGTTATGTACTCACCATAACATTCCATCTGAGTAGTTATACTTCATTTTTCTGCAACATTCCCTCCTTCCGTCCCCCGGACCTTGTCCTGTCTTTTCAGGATTGGTTTATTGGGTTGAGTTGCTTATGTTTTTAGTTGCAGCAAACTTGATCTGAAGGAAGATAGGAGATGGTAGGGCAATGTGGGTAAGGGGAGGAGCTTGGAGCAGATGCGTGAAAAAAGTTGCCGGCTCGGATCCGTATACCCACAGGTTGCAGAAAAATGAAGTATAACTGCTCAGATGGAACATTATGGTGAGTACATAACTTCTTTTTTTTTTTAGGAATTTGTTTAAGCTATCCCTCTTAACCATTATTCAGTCCATTAATATTGATGGATATACACTTTAGGTATGTCATGTTTTATGTAAGAAAAGAATTCTAATAGTGTTCTCATGCCTTTGGAGATATAATCTTGCCAATGAACCTCTCCTGTGCAACTTGAACTGCTTATTAATGAATATATAGTTAAGTTTTCATATTAACACTGAACTTACTGTTAATAGTGGACACCAGTAAAAAAAAATATTATAAAATACTGAAAATAAATTTCTATTTCCCTTCTTTCCATGGAATATAAAACTCCTAGTTTGAATAGCAAACCTACCCAAACACTCCCATCCATCTACAAGTCAGGATCAAGCATTCGTCTACTACCTTAACAATATGTAATGCATGAAAGGTAATAATTAAGATGTACTAATTACTGTAAACATAATCAATTTGTTCGAACTTGAAATACCCCCAGTAATATAAATTAAACCATTCTTATCTATTTGGAAAGGAAATAGATGTGTATAATATATCAAAAGTAGTCAGACATGTTCAACATATTAAATTCAATACTAAAAATTATTTTTCCAAAAACATTTAGGCATATTTAAAATAGGTACCAATGCCGTAATGATTCCTTATTTTGATTTGAGTATAATGTATAAATTAAAGAGCAACACAATTAATGAGTGTACTTTAAATAAATAGATCTGAAAATACTGTTAGAACTATATGATTGATATTATTTGCAGTATGTTTCCTGTAGATCAATGCACTCATAAAAGACAACTTTTAAATTTAGAATAGAGAATCTAGCTATGAAATCCACAAGACAGTTTAGCTATTATTAACTTGATATTCCTTAATAGAAAATTATTATTGAAACACATTTACAGAACAAAAGCAGATTCTTTAACTTAGCTGATTTGTTGATGAACGTATACTGTAGGGATATGAACTAAATAACCCAGTCCCACAGTCACAGTGCATTATTGCAAATACTTTATCCAAGTCACCATTATTGATATAAAGCTATGAAAGGACTAGATTAAACACTTGGCTCTCAACTTTTTGAAATAAAAATGTGGACAAAGCTAAAGACAATGACAGGACTCAGCCCACAAATATGGCAAACATCAAAAATTGCTCCTACAAACCCAGAAAACTGCCAGAATAAAGGATCTTAGGTTGGCATGTATTTCCTGTAAGATACGGTCAGAATGTCAAATGTCTTCCTTCATCCAAAGAATTCAATTCTTACTAGTCTATCACAAGAATCCAGGCAACAACAAATTCCACAAGGAGCAAACCAAAAACATTGGCCCTAAATCTGGACTTACTGGGTAAAGCTGGGCAGTTAAAGGGCATGCTTATACATAATTTCTATACTCCCATAGAATTATACAGCTTTCCTATGTAAATATTTACTGTATTAAAATTTATAAATGTTTTGCTTTGTAACTTGACTTCAGCTTAGTTCAATGTATTCACTTACAGGAACATTAGAACAAATCCAAAACTTAAAAAAATCAAGCAAGGAATTCCCATTGGTTTTAAAAAGAAGGGCATGGCATCCAGGTTATCTTTTAATCTTTCAGCTTAGACTATAAAAATCAAAAAAGAAATATTTATCTTTGATTCACAAATGTAATGAATATTTTCCTATTTGAATATTTGATTCCCATGTTAAATTTAATATCAGCAAAGGAGCCTTTAAATTGGTGCACTTTATATGCACTTTGATCTTTTACACTGTACGTCCGCACTGCAAACTTCCTGACATGCAAGAACCAGCCCTGCCCACTTTTCTACTGCTTTTTTATAAATATATATATTTTTTAATTCCGATAGCTTGCAACTTTTTCATCTATTTTGAGTTGTTTCAAAAGAGTAGAAAGTAAAAGAACAGCTTTAAGCTATTGAAGTAAGTATACAAGCCACTATACTTCTGTTATAACTCAGCCGATATTTGTGGCTTTAACAGAGCAACTAAAACACGCATTTCAGTATAAAAACAACAAGTGAAGCAAAACATTCAAAGCAAACACTCATAGCACTCATTCCACTTATAATTTAAACTTTAATACTATTAATAGACCACTAAAATAGACAGTATAAAAATAAAAGGAGAAATAGCTTCACAATTAAAACATAAGCAACATATCTATCACTGACTGTCAAACAAGGAAACCAAAGCATCAGCAAGTAAAATGAATGTTCCAGAACTCAGCCAACATAAGCACATCAAGGACACACTGCTTATCACTTAATAACATTAGCTGTATTAGTAATATGTCCAAATATGCCCAGAAAAAAAGAAACACCTATATATGGCATTTCAAATCTAACTAGAATAAGTAAGAGATAACTATCATGGAACCCCAGATTGAAAGATATTCATACATTATATCTAGTGAGAAGAAACAAGAAGTAAAAAAAACTTGCATCACTTTGTGAATATTTGTCGTATGCATATATATTATTATGACAAATATAAAGATGGAAATATAAAGGAAACCTGGTATATATAGAATGTGGTAATTGACATATGTGATGGAATATTTATTACTTGCATGTTTACTAAAATAAATTGTGCTAATTATATGTAGTATACTAGTCAGTGAGATTATATATAAAGAAAAAGAGAAAAGATGGATTTAAGATGTATTTACCTTAAGAACTAATGTTAAAATAAATTTTGTCATGAGAACTTAAAATAATTAATACACTGATGTTGAGTAATATTGAAGCATACCAAGTTGTCATTTTTCCTTTAAATTTTTCTCCATTGTTTCCGTCCATTTCCCCCAGCTTGTCTTTTCAATGAGATATTGTTCCAGTCCATTTCTTCAACTTGTTCTAATATTTTATTGTTTTTTCAGAAATAACATAGCAAAGTCCAAGTCTTTAAAAGAATTGGTTTCAGCAGAAAGGAATATTAAGTCTAGAAGGATATAGCAAGTGGACTTTATCTTGCTTTTTTTTCAATGGTAGTAAAAGTTTCTTTTTAGACATCACAGCAGAAGAATAGTCATTGTCAAATCTTATTTTGTCTTCTATTTTGATAGGAGATTTGGTCCAAGCTCTTTTAAGGATTAGTTTTTTTTCTTGAGCTGAAAAGAATTTCACAATAGTAGATCTCAATGAAGAATTATGTTTTTATAAATGAAGCAACCAAAGGTCTGTGTGCTCTCTCAATACCATATGACATAGCTTCAGGTAAACTTAGTGTTAGGCAGCCAGGATGTTAGAAAGTTTACCATGCTTTCCCCTTTTATTCCTTCAGACAATCCAAAAATATGAATTTTATTTCTCGGAGATCTGTTTTCCAGGTAATCAGTTTTACTTGGTAGTAAATTGTTTTGCTTCAATAGGAATTCAACATTGTTTTCATCTTCCAATAATCTCCCTTGCAAATCATTTAGAGCATCTTCTATTTCAGATATTTGAGATTTCTGTTTTAAAATCTCATGTATTTGTTGCATTTGTTTTTAACATTTCTGTTTGAAGTGGTCTAATTTTTTGTCCATTTTTAAAGAAGGTTCTTATGTGTTAGAACAGACTGAAGTTCTTTTTTCAAAAAGAAGTTCTGTGAGTTTGTTTTTGAGTGACTCGATTTAAGTTTACAAGAACAGGAACCATTCATATAAAAATTCTGACAGGAAAATAAGATACATAAAAATATTTTAGATAGTATCCTTCAGAATATTAAGTAGGTCTTTCCTTTGGGGGAAAAACACTTAGGCTAACTTAGAAATATAAGCTAGCCTGTCAGCATCTTGGGCTATGACCATCACATGCTTCTTGAGGTATGGGTTGGATCATAAGGTGGAGGGGATGTAGAAGTTAGTAAGGCTAGTCATCCTCCTCTGACTATTCTGACTCTTTCTTAATGGGTACAAACTCCAGAAATTGAATTTCTCATGTACACATTTTTATAACATATTTACTGTTGTATTAGCCGCCTGAAGCTGTGATTTTAATCTAGCTAACTTATATTTTAAGCTTATAACTACAGATTCATTTTCCATAGTTTTTAGCTGCTTCTTGCCAGTCATGAAAAGCTGACCAGCAAGAGGGTAGTATCTTATTACACTTGATTTCAATTGATTTTAAATTTTCTAAAATTTTTGGATCAAGTGAACCTTTTCTCAGAAACAGTAAAGCACTGTCATTTTTAGTGAGCTCAGACCATTTTTCAAAAATAACTACAGCTGTGTCTCTACTTTTTAAACGTATATCTGCCTGGAGTTCTGTACTCAGTCTCTTTTAAACCATGTGTACTGGAATCCTTTTATTAAAACCCTCACTCATACCAAAGGAATAGCTACGTGATTATAGTCTGGGTTACTCAAACTCCCAGTGTAGGAATTCTCTCTGTTCCTTTTCTATTGAATTAGAACCTGACAAGGGATACTCAGCCCTTGTGGCAAGGGGATATTCTCTTTGTATATATTGACTAGACTACATTAACACAATTAGATAACTTAATGCTGTTAGTATGACTGACTCTATATGCACCCAGTTTCCCAGACTGATGCAATTTACCCTATTCACATACAATAAGAACTAATGAAAGTTTTAGTAAAGCCTAGACTCTGCTGAGATTTTGAAATTGCATATTGATATGCCAGAAACTTGCCTGGCAGAAAGCTAGTAGCAATTTCTAATGCAGCAGCACATAGATGGCTCAGAAATCCAAGTACACATGGCACCAAGCTATTAAGGTGCCAAATAACTTTCACACAACACAGTTCAGCATAGAATAATAATCTTTCTTATTGCAATGAGAAACACATATATTGAAGACTAAGGTTCTGTCTCCATGAACAACAGATTCACAGAACATTTGTACTGTTTCATCAAAAGCAGGATTATTATAACATAGAACCACCACTGCCCAATTAAAAATGAACGGTACAGCATTGATTTTTCTAACTTGGATATCCTGACTCCTTGTTTATGAAAATATTAGGCATGAGTTCTGAATTATATAACTGAACTTTTCTGTAGAGAACCAAACTTTACATTTCTACCCTGTCAGCAGTTAGTAATATTAAGGAAAAAGTAAACCATCAGGTGCATTGAGAAGCACTCAGAAATCCATCTTATGAATGCATATTAGAAGTGAAATACGCACACTAATATTTTTCCTTCTCTATACACTTCACCCTTCACAAGATCGTGTCCCAGTTCAAAAGAGTTAATTTCCTTAGTTACAGCTATTTGGTCTTCCAACATTTCTAACTGTGTACTCTGTATGGAATTTTTAAAATTTGCCAGTTCATTACACTCCAAAAAGAAAAAAAAAACATCCCCAGTTACCTCTCTGTTTTTCCATCATATCTCCAGCAGTTCGTAACTACCC
Organism: Protopterus annectens; assembly: GCF_019279795.1. Classification (NCBI taxonomy): domain Eukaryota; kingdom Metazoa; phylum Chordata; order Ceratodontiformes; family Protopteridae; genus Protopterus; species Protopterus annectens. Next base: position 554,313,263 of record NC_056725.1, read on the forward strand.
GAAAAAAAATTCTCTAAAATCATCTTTGGGTATACAAATACCTCTGCTAACCCTTCAAAACAAAATTTCTAAACCTTTTAGACTTTGTTGCATACTTGGAAATCATGCAGCTGTCCTTCTATTGCTCCTTTGTAAATTGACTTTCCAGTCTCTCTTCCCAACCTTTTCTAACTTCTCTGATTCTTTTAGTTTATCATGTGATATTTTATATATCCTACTAACATCCCTTTTTAACAGCAGCATCCGATGTTATAATTTTCATTCATTCCTCAACTGATGGGTTCAGATCTGAGACTCTGATCGGACTCTGGCACTTCTTCGAGATCATTGGAACCTAGAACTTTCGACCTCCTCCATTTACCCACAATGCCCCCACCAACCTGATGTAGCCCACATCTTGTTTGCCGTCAGGATGTTTCAGATGTGGATTCCTTTCTCTCAAATGTTTTTGTGTACACTTTGGATTTTTGCTTTCCAAATGTGTGGCTTTTTGTTTACTGAATTTTTGGTATTTTGCCTGTTTTCTTCCTCCCATAATTTACTATTTTTAGTATTCTTCCTTTCCTTTTAGAGCCAAGTTACCATTTTTTGTACTTTCTTACCATTGCTGGTATTCCTTTGTTCTCCGAGTACTTTCTATCATTGTTGGTAGTTTTTTGCCTTTCCCCTTCTCTTTAACAAGAAAAAAAAAAATCTTGTTTGGTCTGTTAGTATAGTTAGGTAGCACAATTCTGTTGCTTCTCTGCCTTTTTGCCAAGAACTTGCTGTTACTGCCTTTTTGTTGGTAGCTCTGATAAGATATCAGGAAAACCTTCTGGTTTTAAAAAGTGTATTTCCTGTAGGCATAAGAAATTTTGATGCCCATAGGGAATGTCTTTATTGTCTGGGACCGGCCCACCTTGATGTAGACTGATAATTTGCTCTGGTTTTAATTTTAGGAGCTTTATTGATCGTAAAAATAAGTTGATTCTGCGGAGTCTCTCACCCTCTAAATCCTCCTCCTTGATGGCTGGGGCTGAAACCCCTAAGAAGTCTGAAAAAGCTAAAGTCGATCCTCAAACTAATGACAAGGTAAAAGTTTCTGGAACGTCCCTCTAGTTTGGTTTCAGCTCCCTCAATGGGACCCTGCCAAGGTCCTAAAGTCTGATCCGTCAGTCTCTTATCCGAGACATTGAAGTGCAAGATCTCCACGGATCCGTACCCACGTCCTTCGGATCCTGTTTCATCCAAGCTTCCATCTCTTCCTAGAGGAGTTGCCTAGACCTCCCTCCACTACCTCCTGTCTTAAGTCTTGCAGAAGCCTTTCAGAAACAGAAAAGGACAGGAGGATGAAGTTCCTTAGAGCATAGATACAGAAAAGAGTTCTCCCGGCCCTGATCCCTTATGGGCCTGAGACGCAACTAACCACTTCCCCTTTGATCTCTCCTTCTGTGAGCTGTCCGATCCAAGATCCCTGGGTTTGTCTACTTCAGATCTGAAGAATGTTGATTCTTCGACTCCATTGGTTCCCCTGAGTCTACTGGCACTGTGTACTTTGGAAGCAGAGGACTCTGAACCTAAACATTGGCCAAGGATCCTTGGGCTTGGAGTTGACTCCGAACCTTTTGGAGCAGTGACTTCTCTCCGAGCCTTGGGGGTGGATTGATGATGAGGCTGCAGGAGCCAGTGAACCAAGAAATTTCCATTTCAGAACTGTCGACTTCTGTTTCTCCTAGGTATTCTGCTTTCGATGTTGTGGAGATAGATGTCTTTGCCCCCCTTCCATCAGATCGTACAACCCTTCCTCATATTCTGTGTCCTGAGCCTTGATCAACTCTTCCACTGGGACAGCCAACCCGAGCAAGTCTCCAGCCAGTCCATCAGGGCATTGCTATATCTTCCAATATTTCCTCAGAGCATCCCACTGAGGAAGTCCCTTACAAGAGGACATGTAAAAGGGAGGCACTTAGATTCACCCCAGGAATCTCTCTCAAAGGACAGTAATTTTGATGAGGTGGAGGGGTACCCCAGATTACCACGTGACATCTCCTTCAGAGGTATCTTGGAGCTCTTGAAACAAAGAAGTGGTTGTTCTTCCAATACCCTGTCCCGAGAGTAATCTGTGTTCCTGGAAGCTTTGGTTCTGGCCCATCTACGTTTTGGGTGACCCCTCCCAGCTGATGAGCTGTTTGACTTAATCTCTCAGTGAGCATGGAAGGAGCCAGACCACTGAACCAATACCTAAAAGACTGGATAACATTCTTGCGCCCCCCCAAGACCTTGCGGACTGAAATAAGGGAGTTCCTGTTGATGCCATGGTTGTTGCTGCAGGTACAACAAAGGAAATAGCAGAGCCCCCACTGCAGAAGGACTATTGGATGTGCCCGATAGATCTTCAAGACGTGTACTTTCACATCAAAATGAACAGAAGCTCCAGGAGAAGCCTACACTTCCAGATGGGAGCCAGTCATCACAAGTTCAGAGCACTTCCCTTTGGTCTCACCACAGCCCCAAGGGTGTTCACCAAATGCATGGTAGTTGTAGCAGCTTACTTGACACTGCACTGCTGAGATTCCAGGTGTTTCCATATCTAGACAACTAGCTCCATACTGCTTCAACCAGGCATCAACTAATACAGGCAAGGGACTACTTGCTCTAGTTGTGGTCTCATCTAGGAATAGCAGTCAATTACAGCAAATATCAGCTCATCGCAGCACAGAGTCTGGAGTTTCTATGTGCTCGTTTGAACACAGTCAGCCTGTCTTCCCACCACTCAAAAAGGCACACACTGGTCCAAAGTCAAGAAAGTGATCCAGAATTAATCCTTTCCAGCACAATTGATACTACAGACTTTGGGTTCCATGGCAGCTGCTATCACCTTTGTTCTGTTGGCAGATTCCATATGAAAATCCTTCAGCAGACTCTGTTGACTGAATGGTGCATTCTCCAATATCCATTCTTTATGCTATTCAAGATCACTCAAGCATGTAAAAGATATCTTCTATGATGGAGTCATTCAAACCAGCTCCGCGAAGGCCTGTCCCTTTGTTCTACCCCCCCCAGGCCACAGTGACCACAGATGCCTCCCAGCTCAGGTGGTGGCAGCACTACTTGGGAAGGACAGTCCAAGAGACGTGGTCCCACAAAGAGGCCAAGATGCATATCAATATCCTGGAGATGAAGAGCTGTCCTTTCTAACATCACAGGCCTTTCAAGACGCACTCCCATCAAGGAAAATTGTGATACAGACTGACAAAAACATATTGGTAGTCTGGTACATCAAAAAGGGGGAACCAGATCTTACCCTCTCTGTTGAGAAGCTATGAGAGTATGGCAATGGACAGTCTCTCTCTCACTTTCTAATAGCGGTGCACATCCTGGGGAAATCTGTGACTGCAGTCAAACTAAGCAGGTCCATTCTGATGCCTCATTAGTGGTCTCTCAATATCAATTTGACTGAAAGAATTTTCTGTCAGTGGGGCCAACCATTCTGTGATGTATTTGCCTCTCCCCTCAACAAGTGCAGTGAGTTCTTTGCAACTGATCCTCCATCTGCAGAGTCACCAAGAGATACTCTAGTTCATGATTGGTCTTGGGACTCCTGTATGCATTTTCTCCCTTGCCACTAATTCCCAAATTTCATCAGAAAGCAGTTTGATTGAAGAGCACAGTTATCCTCATTACTCTCTCTTGGCCTCGTCCGGTTTAGTTCCCATTCCTATCGCCTCATATTCTATATCCACCATGGGTTCTGGATCCAACTCCAGACCTCCTGTCTCACCCAACAAAAATGACTCATCTGGACTTAACAGGCTTCAAACTGACAGCATGGTTACTCCAGTTCTGCTAATTGCTAGATAGCCCAGGCTCTCTTTCCCAGTCTGTCATATTTTAATATCTTCTCATAAGGCTTACTAGAAAGTCTTGCAAGAGTAAATGGCAAATTTGTCTTCTGGGCCCTTGGCAAAGACCTGGACCCTTTTTCAGCAATTGTACCAACTCTCCTTTAATTTTTTTGCCTAATCTGTAATGTAGGAGCAAGTTTTTCCATTGTTACAGTTCAGTTAGCGGCCATTTCTAATTTCCACATGGGTGAAAATAATTCTACATTAGCCTCATCTAAATTATGCAAGGCCTTTTCAAGGGAGCTTTTTTTGCTTAGACCTTCATTAAAAGATGCTTCTCCATGGGATTTAAATTTAATGCTTCAGGCCTTAACTCACCTTCCCTTTAAACCTTCAGCCAAAGCTGACCTAAAATTTCTATATTAGAAAAAAAATTTTTCTGGTGGCTATTACAACGACTAGAAGACTATCTGAATTCCAGCCTCTGTCTTCAAAATCTCCTTATCTGATATTTCACAATGACAGGGTATCACTATGAATTAACCGGTGGAGAATATATGTTACATCTGTTGGATGTGCATAGACAGTTTCACTTCTACCTTCATATAGCCACAGACTTTATAATCTAACCAGTTTCCTTTTCTCTTACCAGATTAGGTAATCCAGTATTTCAAGTTACATTGGCCAAATGGCTAACTGATTGTTTCACTTTTGTCAGTGGCAAACTGGGTTTATCTTTCCCAAATCATCCTAGAACCCATTCAACAAGATCTGTGACTGTTTTTCCAGCTCTTTTTGTCCAAGAGTATCTGTGGATGATATTTGTGCAGCTGCAACTTGGGTTAATCACACACTTTTTTTTTCTCATTACAAGCTGGATTTGATTTCTAGGAATCGATCGGCATTTATCTCAGCAGTGCTCTGGAATATCCTTCCTTAGGGGCCTCCCAAGGTTACAGTAGCTGGAGAATTCTGTTCCATCAGTTGAGAAATGAATGAAAATAACAAATTCAAAACGTATGTACTCACCATAGTGTTCCATCTGTGTTGTCCATTTTCAGTCTTTCTGTACTCCCTGCCCGCCTACTCCTTTTGTGTACTTTTGGAGAGATATCTAAGAGTTGTATAGGAACCTTTCCCTTGATTGAGCTCCAGTTTCCCCTTTTCTGTGCTACCACTGCTTTTCTCTGTCACTGGTTGCCCTTTTGCATCTAGGGGCAGCAAGCTTGGTCTGAAGTACATAGGTCGGTGGGGCATTATGGGTAAATGGAGCGCAAATATTCTAGGATTAGATCAGAAAGAGTCAGACTGAAGTCTGTGATCTGAACCTATCAGTTAAGGAAGAATGAAAATGGACAACAGAGAATGAACATATTACGGTAAATACTTTTTTATTCTGCTCTAGACTCTACTTAAATCGTTACCAGAGCTGATCTTTCATTTAGACTTGGCACCCCCTGTTCCTTTTTTTCCCGATACTCTATCAGTCCCTGGTAGGAAAAATAGTCTCTTATCTGCAGTTCAAACTTGTGCTTGGTCTCTTCCAACTCTGGTTCTTTTCCCTCTCTTATTTGTGCTTAATACCTTGGTTCCTTTGCCAATTTTCTCCAGTAAATTCCATTCCCACCTTCTTGCCAATTTTTATACCTATTCTTGCACTCATCCCTACTGGCAAAATCACCATTCCTCCAGTCCCTTGTTCGCTTAGTTTTTAGACTACTTTCTGCAATTTTATGAACATAATCTGTATGGTAGTGGTGGTTCTCCTTAAGCATTTGCATCCAAAATTCTACTCTGTCCTTATTTCACAAACTTTCTCCCCTTTCTTCATCTTCCCTTTTCATTTTGATTTATACCCTTCTACTTGTTATGTTTAAAGCTTCAAATCAGGTAATTCTAAACCACCTTATTCTAAAGGGTAGATCAACTTATCCCACACAAATCTCTCCCTCTTCCCCTCCAAAATAAATTCCTTCAACTTTTTAATTCTACTCACTTCTTGGTTGATAAAAATATGCTGACCTGTATATAAAACTAGAGAGACTAAAAACATTTTCACTGCTTGTATCTTGCTGTCCATATCCATCAAGAGCATTCAGTTTCTCAGTTTTTGTAACATCTTCTATTTGTCTTTTCCCACCTTTACAGAATCCTTTTTAATCCATACACCTACACACTTCATTTTATGCCCCCATAAATATGGGTAGTGCTGAACTAGTTAATGTGCAGTTATATAGTTTACCACTATGAACATAATTTATTTTTATATCCTGAAAAGACTTGAAACTGTCTCAAAAAATTCTACAACAGTGAGATGTCCTTTTCGTGATTTATTAGGTACAAAATATCATCTGCATGTAAACCTAACTTTCATGATTACCGTACCAGTTGTATCCCTGAATTTGAGTCTCCAGTATTTTCTATGGCAATAGCCCTAAATACAAAGCAATTAAAGGGGAAAATACCCATTTGCTAACCAGATAAGCCCACTGTACACACCGTCCCTTTTGAGAGGTGACCTGAGATCCCTTCTCAGAGGTGACCCGAGAACAATGTCTGGTAGGCCAAAGAGGGCTGAGAGAATCATATCCTGAACCATAGGAATTCCAGCTTGGCAACCTTAACCTCTGCACCAAGCTGGAAAGAGGACATTCTAGCCTAATTTCTCTGTTCAAGCTCAGCCTGGTGGAGACGGAACCTTTTTTCAGTCAATCTTTCTTTCTTTATAGTACTTGGGACTGCCCATATTAGGTCTGTGGATATCTCTGTATGACTAAAGGTCAGCGATTGCACTCTTTTCCAGATCATGCTCAATTTCTGTGCAGCATTGGACACTAACCTTGGCATGCCGATTGTCTGCATACTTACTGCAGTTTCTTCAACTGTCATGGATTTCATTATGTCCTTCCTCTTACTCTGTAGCAAGAGGGTGGAGTCTGTCTCGAATTCCTCTGATTCCCAAACACTGGATTGTGGAGTGCCACAGGACTTTATCTTGGTATTTCTGCTACCTGTAGGGAAGAGGTTAACACATCATTGTCATGCTTAAGATTTGTTACTTTAACTCTCCTTCCATCTGGAACATATACTCCATGTATATTCCCTGGCAAACTGTGTGGAGGCCATTCATCTATAGCTGTCTAATCAGTTGAAACTAATTCATCCAAGACTGCGGCTATGACTCTGCATTCCTCTCTAGGAAATTCATCAGCTTTATTACTTCCAACTTCTATTTATTGATTGATTGATGGACTTTCCTGGTAATCAAATGTCAAAATGGATAGCAGCCCATTTTCAGCAGAAGCCCGGGAAGAAAATCTGTGAATGATTACAAAACATTTTAAGAAAATTTTATAATATTCAAAAATAAAACAAACATTTACAGTTTAAATTATAATTAGATATAATATAAAAACATTGGTTAAAAATCGATAAAGGTATATGACAATCATTTAATATTTAGAGAAACCGTAGACATTTTGTAGAGAAAGTAAAGGTAATTTAGTCTAATACAAATAGGAATTGAAATATGAGGTGATAGGAAAAACATGCTATATTTAGAGAGAAATCTGGGGAAGAAGATTAGATAGCAACAAGGAAGTAAGTGATGAAGGAAGAGTAATGAATGAAAATATACTTCACATTTAGGGATATAATTTATCCTAGATTTGAGCAAGAACAGAGCCAGATTTTTGCTAGGCATCTTTAAGTGGTTTTGAAAGATGGGAGGGTATAGACCTGATAGATACAGGTAAGGAGTTCCAGGCCTTAGCAACCGTATACGAGTACAGACAATGCCCAGGAGATTTGCTAGGCTTGTAGACAGTGTTTGGTCACTGGATCACCATGACTGACTGGGAACATAGTCATGTAGAATGTTTTTTTTTTTTTTTTTTGTAGTGCTGGACAGGCAGATGGATGCTGGGTAATTTTATAGGTGTAAGAAATTGTGTATATGTTGACTAGTTCTACTTTGTGGGTCTGGTCTCCTCTCGCCTGAACTGCCCTTGTGCCCTTTAGCCCAGACTTCTGCAATGTCAGGTTTGTTTGACTACATCTGCAAAAATCATCAGTACAGTCACTTAGTGGTATAGTATGTTATCATCATATTTTGTACTGCAGTGATTGGTCTTGCTTTCCTGATGGACTTTGTATTATCTTCAAAAGTAGAATGCTGGTGTTTGTTCATGCTTGATTTGATCACTCTTACCTGAAGAAGCTTATTATTCCATACTGTCTGCCTACTTAAGATGTAGAATTGTGCTACCTAGGGTCTGCTGATAGTTCTTTTGGTACAGATGGAAGAGCAGGTATTCCATTTTCTTTTTAAGCCCTGTGTCTTTCTAGTTTAGTGGCTTTGGGGAGTGTCCCGCTCTGGTCTGCTTCAAGATGTCCCAAGAAACATGTTTATTTGACCTTACTTTTAACAGATATCAATTTGACTTGTCACATTTTATTTTGACTAAATTTTAGTTCTGGAAATGTCTTTCTTTGTTATGCATTTGTTGTTTTTAAAGGCTGTGTACCTCAAGTACTTTGATCATAATGTTTTGATTTATGGCCGATAATATCTGTTTTATGTTCTCATTCATGTGATTAGGCTAAATAAGCAATTCAGCTTATGATTTAAAATTAAAGCTTGGTGACTCTGAATTTCATTAATTGGAAGCTGGTGTTCCCTGGGAGCCATCATCTCTGCACATCACATCTTGGAACATCATTCCTTTGTGTGTAGGGGACTCTAGCTAGTCTTTCAAAGGAGAATGTCCCTAGAGACTGATCTAAATTTTCTCTCAAAAGTGGTTTCAGTTATTTCCCCTGTACTAGTCCATTCATCTTCTGGTTTTCTTGCTGATGGCAGAAAACTATCTAAAGACGACCCTTTGCAGTCCAGATGTGAGTTGGCAATGCTGGGACTGCTTGAGCAGCATGCAAACATGGGACAGTTGTTTATTGTCTGCTTCAGGGAGGGAAGGACTTTCTGGTAGGATTGTCAGCTGCACTGGCTTTTGATATCAGTCTGTTAAATTGACCACTTGCAGGTAAATATTGCAGTTAAGGCGCACTCCACTACTGACGCAGCTACTTCCAGTGTTTGTTTCAAGAATGTCTTGTTTGCAGACACCTGTCTCTGTTTACTTGGTGTTTCATAGACCATTCACCAAACATTTATTGACTTAGCCATGGCTCCTTAAGTTTGGCCATTTGAGAAGTCCATTGTGTGTGATTCAGACATGTGATTTCTGGCCTGGGTAATCTTCTTTTACCCTGGTGTTACTACCTTGTAGGTAAACGGCCAGTAACAAAATGGTAAGGCAAGTGTATTTCTTTATATTACTCTGCTCATGCCAGAATCTTGCAAGAAATTATGAGAACTAATGCTACCAGGTTTGCAGATGCTTTCCAAGTGCTTTACAAAAATGCATTTGCATGAGATGTGCGAGTTTGTCACTTGGCAAAGGGTTTCCACGTTTGTTAGATGACATGTATCTGTACGGTAAATCCAAGAATAGAAGGAGTCTGCTTTATTATTATTTATTCAGAACATGGTTAGCCTCATTAGACCTATTTTTGTATAGAAAACATATGATAGAAGTTATAAAGAATGAATCCGATTTGACTTTGCTACTGTGTAAAGTCTACTCTTTCCATGACACACAGTGGACTCAATAACATCGGCATAAGCTGCCACTGACTTATAGGTTCATAGGTAGGTACTAGGCTATCAGTCCAAGGGCCTATGCAAGCGTAGCCAGCGAGGTTCCATAGCTTATGCCACCCAAGAAAGTTATTTTCCTGTGCCACTGTCCAGCAGAGAGACAGAAGTGATCCCCGGGGTGTATTTCCTATTTCCCATCCACTCCTCAAGATTTTTCTTGAAGAGTGCTAATGAAGAACTTTGCTTGACATAGATGGGTAGCTTGTTCCAGAGTATAGGAAGTCTCTGGGATAGGAATCTATCTTAAATAGGAAGAGACCGGCATCACAAGATTGCTGTCACCAGGAAAGCTGCCCTGCAGTGTCAGTGCTGGAACACATATCCACACTTCTGCTTTGATGGTAGGGCCCCATAGACTTCTGATCTTCCCATGATATAATCAAGTGCCTTTCTTCCATTAAGGATATGAGTAGCACAATTTGAGTGTCACCCATGCATGATGCAAATTTGATTAAACTCTAATTCTTCATTTAAAAAAATATAGTATAGTTTGAGATACTTTTGTTTTCCTGCGTCTACCTACTAAGCAACTTTTTTTGTGGTCGTGAGAGTTCACGTATAGTTATGTTTTCAGTATTTACTTGGTTGTTAATCTACTGATGGCTGTTTCCAGTCAGATTACATATAATTGTGGTAGACCCCATTTCATAACTGATACATTTTGTGAAGCCATTTGTGATTTTATATACCAACAATAAACTGGGATGACTAGAGTGCGAGAGCAACAGTAGACAGAGCTGCACCACAGGTAATGCTGTGAAAATCGTACTGATTACTGGAACAAGTAATACTTGTCCTATATAGTTAACTATTTGTACACCTCTATGATCAGTGAAGGTGTGCATCTCAGCTGTATTTGTGTAAGTTTTTATTTATTGATTTAGTTACTTACACATTGCTGTTTTCCTTATATTTTAGATAAAAATGCTGCTCAGGAGATGGAATTAAAATCTCTGAGGGATTCACTGGAGAATGATGACAAAGCTTTACATTTAGAGATTGAAAGGTTGAAGCAGATTGTGTCTGACCTAGAGAAGAAGCGACATAGTGCCCAAGAACTTCTTCAAAAGCAGGAACTCGATCTAGAGCAGATGCAGAAAGAAATGCAGGATTTAAAGAAAACCATTAATATGAAGGATAAAGAAACAGAGGAATTAAAGAACCAAAATCAATCACTTTCTGAATGGAAACATGAAAATGAAAAGCTTATAAGTAACTCAGAGGATGAGAAGGAGAAACTATACAGCAAAATCTGTGAATTAGAGAATGTTGTTGAAAGAAATCAGTGTGTGTATAAGGCAGAGACAGAGATGATAAGCACCCTGGAAGATGAAAAAGAAAAATTGAATTTGCAGATTAACAATCTCAAAAACGTATTGGCAAACAAAACTAGAGAGATGGAGATTCAGAGCTGTGCTTATAAAGAATTGCAAGAAAAATCTCAGTGTACTGACCTGAAGTATGGTAAGGAAATAGAAAATATGATGTTACAGATTTCTGAGCTTACTTCTCAGATAACAGATTTAGAAAGGAACAGACAAGTGGAAAAGAGCGAGTTTGAGAGTGCAAGTGAGCTCTTAAAGGCTAAAGAGTCTGTTATTGAGCACAAGGATACAGAAATTCTTAATTTACAGAGCAATCTTTGCACCATTGAGCAAGAGCTCACTAAAGTTAAATCTGAAAATGAATTTCTAAAAGAACAAGAAAAATCACTATTGTTAAAAATTGACCAAGCTGAAAGAGCTAAATGCGATGCAGAGGAAAGCCTGCATGAGTTGGCTGTTTTAAGAGAACAAGTGCTTTCCCTTGAGTCCTCTTTAAAGATGCAAAAACACATGCATGCTGAACTGGAAATTGGGTATGAGCAGCTGCAAATTGAGAAAACTGAAACTGAAGCAAGCATTTCTGTGACTGTAAAGAAGCATGAAGATGTGATAGCACACATGAGTAAGGAAATAGATGTTTTAAAAGAAACAGCTGATAATTATCTACAGGAAAGAGATGCCTTGTTGCATAATATTAGTGAAAAAGATAAACAAATTCAGAGTTTTGTAAAGGAAATTGAGGAAAAACGTGCAGAGCTACTTTCCTTAACACACAACAACAGCTATCTAGAAACTAAACTGGAAAAACTAAGCCTTCAATCAGCGCTAATGGAACAAGATGAAGAACATTCTGCAGAAGTTGGTTTAAATATGAAAAACACTCTCCAAAGTTTGGAAGAAAGTCAAACTCTTAATCTTAATGAAGCACTGAATTGGGAACTCCCTGAAACATCAGAGAAACTAGCGGTGTGCTCTGCAATAGCTGGTGAAGTAGTGACTGTTTCAGCAAATCATGATCAGGGACATCAGACATTAATGAAACGGTGTGCTGAACTTGAGAATGAACTTGCAGAACTCCGCAAGAAATATTGTACACAGGAAGAAAGCAACATTCATTTAGCAATGTTAAAAGAAAGGAGTTCTGAGGTTCTTGAAGTCCACTCACCATTGGAACAACAACCGGTATTTACAAACAATTCTGTGGAGTATCTGAATGAAATTATAAAACATGAAGCAGAGACTGAAGATTCAACACTAGAAGTTGGAAAGATGCAATCAGTATTGAAAGAAAAATCTTTAGAAAGCATACTTGGCGAGGAGATGGAATCAGACCACCTTCAATCAGAGGTGGTTTACTCCAGCATGGAAGTGCACAGTTATCGAGAGGTGTCTTCTGAACATGGCTATCTGAAACAGCAGTCCGCTCCCCATGTTCTGGAGCAGATCTTTGCAGAATCTGAAGCAGTGGATAATGACTTTTCTGGAACTAAGAATGTTGTGTTTAAGACTGAAGAAAGTGAAGAAACACCATCACTTGTAACATCAGGAATTTTAGAGAGCAATGACTGGTTAAGGGAGAAAGATGCTGTTATAAAACTGCTAAGTGACAACCTTAAGAAGAAAGAAAATGAGCTGGAAGATGTTAAGGTCCAACTCCAAATGGCACAGACAGCTTTAAAAGAAAAACATGATCATGCAGAAACATGCAGCAGCCTGAGAAAGCAAAAAGGCCTTGATGGACAGGAATTAGTGTGTGTAGAGTCTAAAACTGTCAGCTCAGATTTTGAAATGATGGAACATGACCTCCCTCTCAAGACTCCAGATAAGCATGACCAAATGAGTGATAAAAGTAATGTAATTAAGTCTGAGATTGACAAACTTTTTCATGATTTAAAATCTTGCCATATTCACAGTTCTGATCAGGAGTGGTCCTTAAGCAAATCACCTTTAAAATATGAAGAATTGACGAAAATATCTGAAGCTTTATACAAAGAAATGGTTGCTCTAGCTAATGACCTTAAGGACTCAAAAACTCAGTGCATCAGTCTTCTTGATGAAAGAAAAAGAATGACAGAAGAGCTGCAAAGATGTGAAACTGATATGCAGGTGTTACAATCGGAAAAGGTCACTCTACACAGCAAATTACTGAGCCTGAAAGATGAAAATAAACACCTCAAAGTGCAAACCCAAGTTGAGGAAAGAATGACATGTGATAGTATTTCAGGAGAGATTTCTAGAGACCCCCACTGCTGTTCAGAGTTGCAAATGTCCAAGAAGGAACTTGGACTGCACGTAGATGAATTAAATGAAAAACTGTCAGCTTTACAAAAGGAACATGAAGAGTTGCTTGAGCAGTACAATATCAAAGTCAAAAAGCTGTCTGAGCTAGAATGTTTCAGTGAAACAAGGAACAGAGAGGGAAGTGTTTTTATGACTGAGATGGTTGATGGTTCTTCCACTGTTGAAGAGCATGGAATGGGTACATTTAGTACTGCTACTTCAGGTTTAGTTGATATTAGTAAGCAAGACACCAATGAAATGTTAACTGATGATGGTACCAACTCTCCTTCCAGTAAAATAGGAATGGCTTCAAAGGCTGTGTTTGGGGAACAAATGGAGTATGGTGAGAAACCCTCAAGTCAGGTGAATTTGAGCAACGCAAACCCTCAAAATGAAAGCATAGTGTTAAATGTGTCTTTGGGAATGGAACGGTCTGAATCCCAGGACCAAAATTCTCAGTTTTTGTGCCAAGGATATATGATTAAGGAGAGAGAGACAGCACCTGTGCAGGCAGATGAGGTCAGTTTACTAAGTCAGGAAAATCAAGAGCATATCATACAGATAGAAAGTGAAGAATCAGAGTCATTTGAAAAAAAACAAATGGAATCTACTGTGCCATTTGATGAAGTTGTTCAAGCATTAATGGATAAAAATAAAAAGATTGAAGAATTAGAACAGCTGCTGGTGGCATCAAGAAGTGAAATGGATTTTCTTTCAAAAAAACATGTAGATGAAATGGAGGAATGGCAGCAGAAAATGATTAATCTGACTGCAGAGATGGAGGCAAAGTTACAAGCTGAGAAACAACAAACTGAATGCCTGTCATTAGAGTTGGAATCTGCAAGACTACAGCTACAAAGTCTTGATTTGAGTTCTCGTTCACTCCTTTGTACAAGCATTGATAATGTAAGTATCAGTTTTTAAGTGGGTAATGTATAAGCACAGAAGTTAACATATAACATTAAGAAGTTAACATATAAAGATACAAGTTCCATTGCATAGCAAATGTTCAGCAGGGTCTTACTTTGTGGCCTTTCGGAGCAGAGCTTACCTTATCCAGCTCCTTCTGTAAAGGGCATCATATTTCTAACAGACTCACCTGGTGTTGCCACTGTCATTAGTAAATTGGGGGGACATCAAATGATGCTCATTTCTTTCTGACCATGCAGCAGAGTGCAGTCAATGCTTCCACAGTTGCAGATCATTTCACTTGCTTTGTTTCTTTTGAACGTGGCATTTTTGTTAGTTATGTCATGACTGAATGAGCTGTAGCCACAGTATCCCACTGCAAAGATGCACTGTTTTTTTAAACCTTGTTTTGCATAATGCCATGCAAAAATTCATTGTTGCGTTACCCAGATACACACCTCTGCTGCTTGTGAATGTGCAGTCACTGTTGCATTTTTCATTTTGCATTTTTCCTTGCAGGTTGTCCAGGGCTGGATAGTCTTCCAGAGCTCTTAGTCTCTAATGCTGATGCCCTGCTTCTAGCTTGTAGACCTTTAGTAGTAGAAATAGTAGTATAAATGATGCATTGGCTGACACCATCTTTAGATCCTTCTTGTCATGGACTAGTTTTGGATCTTGTTACCACATGTCCATCAGTTGGCATTTTTAGTCTTCCAAAGGCAGATAAACCCACATGGACTTTTACTTTTTCGTGAATGTAGAGTTACATTTACAAATGTCTGACTCAGATTCTAGTTCAGAGGAAACCTCTGTAAACGTTCATAACTATGGTAAACAAATGCCAAATGGAATTTAGTTCTAAATACCTTTTTTTGCCTCAATTCAGAGTATGAGACAGACTTCCTGTCCCCCACTGCTTGTCGTTAACCTTCCGAGTAATCCATCACTGCCAACGTTCTCTCTCGGGGAGTATGTTGCCAAGAAATGGGAGCGAACCTAGTTCATGACCCACAACGGTGTCCTTCAAAGCCTCCTGGAGCCTACCTCCTAAAAGGAGCAGACCAAAAAAGCTGACTAAGAGAAAGGAAACTGGGAACTTAGGGTTACCAAGGTCTGGTGATAACCCACTAGGACAGGCACTCCAGCAACCCCTGACTACAAAATCCATTGTGTCTGAGACAGACCTCTGATAAAAACACTCAGTAGATGCCAATGACTTTGGTATGTGGAACATACTCCCAAACTGAATCTTTGGACCTTCTCTAATGGCCGTAGATCTATCGGCCTCTTGGGCCCATATTCTGATAACTGAAGGGAAATACAGGATCCCTAGGTTTTTTGTAAGAGAAATTGTTTCTGGAGACCTATTGAGGTCTCTCTCATTCGAGACCCAGGACCTTAAAGGCTGCCCTTCCCTCCAGAATACTGAAGGCCAACCTGTGGCAGCCCAGCTTGTCTTGTTCTCTGCTGGGCAATGTCTCGGTTCACCTCCACCCTCACCCACCACCATTACAACTTGAGCTTTTACCTCTTGCACTGGTTCAGCTGGCCAGAACGTTAATGTCTTAAAATCAGAGGCTTGAACCCTGAAGTAAACACAGGCTCCTCAAATTCTGTGGTTGGTGATTTAGCATATGCAGATTCCCATCAGCTGAAGACCAGCTCAGACACTGAAGGACACCCTGTTCTCTGCCTGTCCACCAAATACCTTTGTGGATATTCATCATAAAATGAGGGGGGAAAAACATTTAGTTGGACTCTGAGGTAGTATTTGGCAAGCCAGCAAAGGTGTAGGATTTTCACAGACCTCCCCAACCAAGGTTTCTAACTATCCTAACAGTTCTCAAGGTTCTGGAAGAGTTTCAAATGCATCTTTGGAGCCTGACTCCCTCCCTCATTATCCTTCTAGGAAACCTGGCCATTCCTACGGGGGTCAAGGATTTCCCACAGGTACGTATATTGATGTCATTTAGCTGATCCAGATGTATCTCTGGATCCCAGCAGGGGAGGGAGCAGTGTCTACTTTCAGGAATCACATCACAAATAAGGAAGACAGTAGAACTGTTGATATGTTTAAGGAAAAGCTGTATGCTCCTGCTTCCCTGACATTTAGCACTTTTAACTGCCAGTCTGACGCATTTTCATAAATTCATAAACCGGCCTTACTATAAAAGATGAAGACCAAGGTGGAGGAGTTTGAAGATCTAAAACAGGAGTTGTTGGACCTTTGTGGTCTTTACTATCAGGTTGCCAACATTCTAAAAAGTTGGGGGGGGGGGGGCAATCATAACAAAGATAGATGCATCATGGTTATAATTGCCCTCCCAACCATGATAGAGCCATTATGCTGGGTAGCATATTTGTGGTCAGGCATCAGGAGACATTGCCTGATTGAAGACCTCCCATTCCAGACAATGTGAAATCAAGGATCCTTAATGCCCCTTTAAGCAAGGATTTTCTCTTTGGACTTCCCTGCACAGGGAGAGTTAAAAAAAAGGGGTAGGACTTCAAAAACTGTTAGCCAGATTTTTTTAGAACACTTGTGCCTAGGGTACAGTAGGAACTTCTGCACCAAAGTCTGTCCCTCCCTCCATTCCCAGACAGGAAACCACCAGGTATAAAAGGGGAGAAACAAGTACAAGGAAGAGTGAGAGGTTAGACTTGAGAAATCTGGGGGGCTGTCAGGGCTGGGACCCCTCTGAGGTATCAGCCATGACTCAGATTGGTTGCCCCCAATGCCCTAAGCCACTACAACTCCAATCTTCTCCCTCCTCAGCCTTCAGTCACAATTTGGAGGAAGCTCTGTCTGTCTTTAGAGACAACTGGGGAATCAGTTACTCAGGGCAAGTGTGTATTGAACACTTTAAAAGAGGGTTATTGTCTGCAGTTTTCTAAAATAATTAATAAAAAGCCACACTAGTGGTATTCCTCCCATCCCCAAAGGTCAAACACTGTGACTTGGTAAGCTCATCCTAGGGGCCCGGTCCTAGTTCCTCAGAATGAATGAATGGGCTAGCTGGTGAAGTTAGAGGAGCAATTGTCAGTCGGACCAATACATTAAAATAATAAGTAGACTATTGGAATATGTCCCATCATGGTGATGGACGTAACCAGTAAACATTTGTAGTAATTAATGCAAGTCACTTGTAATGTCCCAGTGTAATGCCAGAGCACCCAAAAAGTCAAACGGCATGGAAGATAAATATCAAGTCACACTGTCCTAGAGGTATATCAGTCTTTGCAATAGACTGATGTTGCCAGCTCTCCCTTGAGCAGAAAAGGGTTAAGCTCACTCCTAAATGCTACTTTGGCAAATTCCGTCTGTGACAGAGATGTACTGCTACCACCTTGGTAGAGGAGGGAGTTAGAGTGTTCACACTATGCACCCCCCCCCCTTTTGTACTATTGGTATTCCGTGACAAAAGTGGTTAGTGATCACCTAAGTCTTCCGGTATATGCTTAGAGATTGCATTCTGGGCCAAGGATTTTTCTCCCTAGCATTTCCTATGGACCCAGCTTGGTTCGATAGACCAGGTTGAGAAGAGTACATCATGGGTCGCCATGCCAGAGTTAAAAAGACAAAGCCAGGCAGTTGATGGCAGACATGTTTAATGTCTGGAATTCTCCTTGCAGTATTGCAGATGTCCTTCAAGAATGCAACTGCAGTCATAACATATGGGTTGTCCTGGGCAGCCCTCGGTCGGCCGGATTCCAAAGTCTGGGTCCGACGTCGGCTGTCACATTTCTCTCAGACGTCAGAGCGGCTGGAGTACATAAGCATCAGCCGACGCCATCTTCTTCAGTCTTTCTTGCCGCGCGGTGCCCGAAGCAGAAGCAGTTCGCAAGTGCCGGTTGGTCAGCTCCTGTATTCTTCGAAACCGAAGTCATCAAAAAAGCTAAGTACCCCGTTGGGGACCCTTTCTTGCCTCAGCCGATGTCAGAAATTACTGAAAAAGTAAATAATTGTTTGTCTTGTGGTAAACAAATACCTCATAAGGATTTCCACTCTTACTGCCTCCCTTGCCTTGGCCCAGACCACGACGTCTCGGCCTGTGCCGCCTGTGCTCGCTTCAATAAGCGCACTCTCAGGCGCCGGGTGGAGTTCGCTGAAGACTTTTTCGGCGAAAAATTTGATTATACAATGCCGTCGGAACAACCGACAACGCAGACTCCTAAGAAACGGAAAGACCGGGACCGACATCCTTGGCCCGCGTCTTCTACCGACACCACACCAAAACCTACTGCGAGTGCTCCGGTTCCCTTGGAGGCGGTTATTCCACTGCTCCAAACCGAAGACACCGCATTACAGATACCTCCGATACCGGAGGCCACTCCGCCAGTTACTGACTTCCCCCGGATACTGAAACAGAGGAAATGCCCGAGACCATTGCTGTTGATAAGGTCACTCCTGCACGTGGAGCTGCTAGGCCTCCCATGTCCATGTCTATCAAGGCCTACACACGTGCCAAGGCAGCCAGCAAGTCCAAGCACCTTACTGCTAAAACCTTACCTCAGCCTACTCCTGAAACTCAAATCATGGCTATGGCCGCAGATTTAATTTCCATGATCAGAGGTTCCCAGGCCCATCCTGAGAGAGGATCCCAGCCGCCTCCTGATAAGAGGCCCAGGATTGAACCCTCTGATCCTCTTCCTTCTGATGAAGATTCTGAGGAACTCTGTTCATTCCGAAAGCCAGGAAGAGCCCTTCCAGACCTACGAGGATTCAGATGCAGAGGACTCCATCCCCTCTGCCTCTCCTCCTGAGGATATTTCTTTTGGGGAAGTTCTGCATTCCATGAGGGAACACTAAGTGGCAAGGCCAGGAATATTCTGATTCCAGAAAGCGCCTTCGAACCTTCCTTAAAAAGCCACAACACAGACCCTTAGCTATACCTCCTGTGCTTGATGTTTTGGATGATTTATACTCTGACTCCAGTGTTACCCCGGATACTCTTCCTCCTGCTCCTGTCAAGCCTGACAGATACTATAGGGTCCCTGAAACCCATTCTCATTTGTTTAGGGCCCATGCTGTTGATTTAGAAACAATTTCTCAGGGGCCTAAAGGGGTTTCAGCTACCACCTCCAAAAATCCTTTGCCTTCCGACAGGGAAGCAAGGTCCTTAGAGAGATGGGGAAAGAAGGTTTACACCTCCACTACTTTATCTATGAGAGCTCTTAATTGTCT
Source organism: Protopterus annectens (assembly GCF_019279795.1). NCBI lineage: Eukaryota > Metazoa > Chordata > Ceratodontiformes > Protopteridae > Protopterus > Protopterus annectens. The sequence goes on from NC_056725.1 coordinate 554,332,505, forward strand.
CTTTCATATGTTTCAATATCAGGATTTCCTGTTAGATGATTTACAGAAAACTTTGGCCTCTCCTGAACCTTTAGATAGGAAATCTTTGCAGGAGGCTGTGCATAACTCTCAGCAAGTTAGCAATCACTTTCTACAGTGTGGATATGATGCATTGGAGGCTTCATGTAGGGCAGCTATGACAGGGGCGGTCATTCGTAGGCATGCATGGTTAAAAGAAAAACCTTTGCCAGATCAGGTTAAGGCAAAACTTCATGATGCACCTTTGGAAAAGAACAAGCTTTTTGGTGCTAATGCTAAAGATGTGTTAAAGTCCATTGAGGAAAAAGCCAAGTCAGTTCAGACAGTCAAAGATTTCCTCCAGGTTCAGCCACCCAGATTCAGCAGGAATTGGCCTAAGAACTGGTCCTTTCCTAATCCTGAAAGATTTCAAAGGGGCAAAAACAGTCGTGCCCGAGGAAGGGGACAATACAGAGGATCCTACAGAGGACGACAGTGGCAACCAGCAAACCAAAGAAGTGACACAGGGGTTTCTCCTGCCCCACAGGAACAATCTCAATGACTTTCCTCTAGTTCCACTGACCAAGGAGCAAGCAGCAGCTCCTTTGGGCGGAAAATTATCTCTGTTTTCAAGCAATTGGCACAAACTGACAAAGGACAAATGGATTTTGGACATTATAGACCACGGTTACAGGTTCCATTTTCATACCTTGCCAAGAAAACAAGGCATGCCAAACCTTCCACAACATCAGAGGGCAGAGGCTATCAAGCAAATTTCCCTGCTTGCTCAGATCAAAGCAATAGAAAAAGTTCCACAACAAGAACAGGGTCAGGGGTTTTACTCAAGACTGTTCCTTGTTCCAAGAAAAGAAACTCAATGGAGACCAATACTGGACTTGTCCGCTTTAAACACTTTTCTCATACTACCAAAGTTCAAAATGCTGACTCTACAGCAACTCCTTCCCATGCTGGGCAAGGGGTCTTGGCTGATTACTCTGGACCTCAAGGAAGCATACCTGCATGTCCCTATCAGACACAGCTGCAAAAGATACCTCAGATTTCTTGCAGGGCCAGAGCATTATCAATTCTCAGCATTGCCATTTGGCTTGTCTACTGCGCCCAGAGTATTCACGAAATGCCTGGCTTCAGTAATTGCTCATTGCAGGCTCCAGGGAATTCAAATTTACCCGTACCTGGACGACTGCCTCATACAAGCGGACGACAAACTAATTTTGACAAAAAACTTGAATTATGTCATACAATTGCTACAAGCTCTGGGATACACAGTCAACTTTCAAAAGTCAAGACTTCAGCCATCCCAGCAAATAACCTTCTTAGGAGCCAAACTAGACACAGCCTCTCAAATGGCTTACCTGACAGAAGACAAGCAAAAGAAGTTAACTCATTACTTCAAAAATTTAGCAAAGCTCACCCAGATGACTGCAAGGAGATTCCTACACGCCCTGGGTTACATGGCATCCTGCATTCTCCTTGTTCCACTAGCAAGACTACACATGAGAAAGCTTCAATGGTACCTAAAAAGCTTATGGTCTCAACACAGCAACAACCTAGAGGCAACCATACCACTCATTCCATGTCTTTAAAAGGAATTTCTATGGTGGGCCTCAGCAAGCCAGTTACACAGGTATGTCATTCAAAAAACTCAGATAACACAGACCATGACCACAGACACCTCAGACCTTGGATGGGGGGCGCACATGAAGGGCAGATGTATTCAAGGACAATGGTCTCCAAAGGAAGCACATCTGCATATCAACCAAAAAGAAATGCTGGCAGTAATGCATGCCATCGAGGCCTTTGGACAACAACTTCAACAAGGCCACCTGCTAATACGGACAGACAACACCACTGTGATGTGGTACATAAACAAGCAGGGGGGCACTCATTCTTACCCCCTTTGCAGACTGACAATGAATCTTTGGGAGAAATCACGGAGTCTAAACATACAGTTACAATCCCAGTTTGTTCCAGGCAAAGAGAATGTTCTGGCTGACAGTCTAAGCAGGAATTTCCTAGATCCCCACGAATGGAGGTTACATCCAGAAATCTTTATACGACTCATCTCGACATGGGGCAGGCCAGACGTAGACCTATTTGCCTCACACCTCAATCATCACCTACAAAAGTTCTGTTCAAGGACATATCATCCACAAGCATGGAAGATAGATGCTCTCTCATTCAACTGGAGCTCCCTAAAAATCTATGCATTTCCACCTCTGCCACTGATGACCACAGTATTGCTAAAGATCAAAGAAGAGTAGCCCAAGGGGATCCTAATAGCTCCAGACTGGCCAAGACAACACTGGTACCCACTACTACGGAGCGTGTGTCACAACAAAAAGTGGGCCCTCCCCCAATGGCCCCAACTTCTGACTCAACAGGACAGTTCATCCCAACATCCAGACGCTGCAGCTAACAGCTTGGGAGATCCCATAAATAACCTCAATATACCTCTCTCCAAGGAAGTTCAGCGGATACTAACAGAAGCCCGCAGACCATCCACCAGAAAGGTTTACTCAGCCAAATGGAAGAGATTCAGCATTTGGAATACCAGCAAGGGTCATGATGCATCTTTTTTGAGCATTCCACTCATTCTGGAATATTTGGCAGATATGCTACATAATGGACTTTCATACTCTTCCATAAAAATACATGCTTCAGCTATCTCAGCTAGATACAACACTGATCCACCTGTGTTTTCACATCCTTTGTTAAGGCAATTTCTTAGAGGAATCAAGAATATAAAGCCCCCAAGAAAGGCACCAGTACCAGCTTGGGACCTCAACTTTGTCCTAGAAAAATTGACTCTACCTCCCTTTGAGCCAGCAGCTTCTGTGGACTTACAATTTCTTTCCTGGAAGACAGCTTTCCTGTTGGCCATTACCTCAGCAAGAAGGGTTTCGGAATTACAGGCCCTAATGGCAATACCACCGTTCATAACCTTTCACAGAGACAGGGTCTCCTTACGAACCAACCCTACCTTCCTGCCAAAAGTAGTATCTAGGGTTTCTTTAAATCAAGCAATTCACCTGCCTACTTTCTTTCCCAATCCTGAGAACAAAGGGGAGAGACCGTTGCATACCTTGGACATTCACAGACAACTTCGCTACTACCTGGACAGAACCAAGACCAGTAGGAAGTCTGATCAGCTTTTTGTAGCTTACGCCCCTGGAGTACAAGGAAAAGCAATTTCTAAACAGACAATTTCAAAATGGATTGGACATTGCATCAGATTCTGTTATTCCTTCCATGGAAAGAGTGTGCCAGCCAATGTCAGACCACACTCCACCAGAGCTACAGCCACCTCTACAGCATTCTTAAGAGGAGTGCCTACAAAGAACATTCTAGAAGCTGCTACATGGAGCTCCGTGCATACATTTTCCAAACACTACAACCTCCCTTTATATTCCAGATCTAGAGCAGGCTTTGCTTCGGCAGTCCTGCAGGGTTTGATAGCCACACCATCCCTTTCCTAGAGCATTCCACCTCCCCCAGCTAAGCTATGGTATTCAACCCATATGTTATGACTGCAGTTGCATTCTTGAAGGACATAGTACAGTTTTGTACCTACCATAAATGTAGATGTCCGATAGATATGCAACTGCAGTTGGGTTTTCCCTCCCTCCTTCCCCTCTATGCCTTCGGTCCACTCCTATCCCTGTTATTCTTAGCTGGGGATATCTGTTATGGTGTATCTGTTTGTTGCTTACTTATTTGTCTGGAAACCTGTTTTTGTCTTCCAATTTGATTACAGCCTTCCTTGGAGGGCACCTGGCATCTGGGGCAAGAAACACTGAAGAAGATGGCGTCTGCTGATGCCTATGTACTCCAGCCGCTCTGACGTCGGAGAGAAATGCGACATCAGCCGACGTTGGACCCAGACTTTGGAATCCGGCCGACCGAGGGCTGCCTGAGGCAGGACAACCCATATGTTATGACTGCAGTTGCATATCTATCGGACATCTACATTTATGGTAGGTACAAAACTATACTTTTTAGCCTTTACAGAACATGGACTGATGCCTTCTTCGGGCTGTAAGAAGGCTTCTGCAGTCCCCCCCCTTTTTTGGCGGGGGACATCACTGTCCACTAGCACCCTGTCATCCAAAGTCTGGTGCTTACCTGTTGCATTATTGATGCTACCCATGTCAGCCAGTCAAGTTTCCTACTTATATTGGAATTGGTGGGAGCTGTTTCTTTCCTGTTTGTCTTGGGGATAGCACTTTGTGTTTAGAGAACTCTTATCTCAAGGATACAATATAGTGAAACTTTCCTATCTTCCTGTAGATGTTCTTCATAGTACATGGTTGCAGTACTGACTGGATTTCTTGCCTGTAGGAGACAGAAAGCTTGAATGCCAGAGATCTCACCTCCACTCATGGCCTGGTGGGCGCACTCAACTTCTAACCTCAGGAAGTTGGTTATATAAAGGGTATTTAGGTGCCATTTCCAGTTCTTACTGCAGAAGTCTGAGCATCACTTGTTTCTGTATGCAGTCAGTCATTTGAGTCACTTGAAGCTAGAATTCGGTTAAGTTCATGGGTGTATACCTAATTTCTTCTTGTGTATTAGCTTTGTACAAGTCAGCAAAAATCATTAATTGCCTTAAGTGTTGGAATCGAATTTCTCACAGAGACTTTCTCTCTGCCTTTTCTGACTAGGTCCAGAGTATTATGTGCCCATTTGCCCCACTATGCTTGAACTATTCGGCATAGGGCTGAATCCTTGGTGAGGTTGTTAAATCAAAAAGCCCACTCTTGGCTCTCAGTACAACTTTGGCATTTGGGCAAAAGAAAAGGTATTTGGGAACTCGGAGATGGTCTCCATGTCAGATAATCACCCAGGCTCGAAATTGTTGAAAGTGGATGAGGCACCTTCACAGCTCCCACATCCAAATTTATCAATGTGTCCGAGACCCGTGGAGACACTTCAGGAGGCTGCTACTATGCCATTAGCCTTAACACTGTCCATTCAAGCCAAACCTTTGTCAGCAACATTTGAATCTGAAGCCACTTTGCTTAATGTCCTGAATGAAATCACTGTTGCAGTGTTAACATGGGTTTTCATCTGCTGACGTCCAGCCAGGGTACCAAAGCTTTCCTTTCCAAGGGTGTATGTCCAACGTGTGACCTCAACTTGTATGCATTTGGGTATATAGACGACACTACGCATGAGTACCTCAGACTCTCTCGTGGCTAGCCCGAGCACAGGTCATACATCTGTCAGACTGATCTTTGTTGGTTCCAGTGCTTCAGTTTATCACATTTCAGATAATAGCCCCATTGGGGAACCTTCCTATTTGAAGTACTTTTATTAGATGCCAGCTAAGTGTGAATGTGGTAGGCAGATCCCATGGAAGGACTTGCACACTAAGTGTCTTTTTTTTTTTTTTTTTTTTTGCTTGCTTGTTTAGGTCCAGAACGCAACTACAAAACCTTCTCCATCTGCCAGTCGTTTGTTCCTAAAACCCTTAGGTCAAGGCTTTCCTCCCCGAACAAGTTCCTTGAAACTCAGCTTCTAAAATGCCTGGCTCAAGCCAAAATGGCAGAATCCCCTGCATGCGATGTCACCCTTCTGCCTTAAAAAGAAACTCAAAAGACTCCAAGAAGAATCACAGCCTTGTCTCTGTGTCAGATGCCCCCAATGAGGTTATAGAATCTGATGTCAGTCAGATATTCTTCGTTGCCCACTACCAGGATGTAGTCTGAGGGCCATACAGGTGGTGGATGCCTTGGACAAATGCCATCTCGTTATTTTACAGAACCCACATGGAGTGCCTCAAATCGTTATCTAGTAAGAAGGTTCCTGGTACTCTTAAGTGTGCCAAGGCTCTGAGCCTCCAAGACTAGTTCACACCTAGAAAGAAAAAGAGGAAAAATAAGCATGTGACCTCTCCTACAGTTTCCAAAGAAAAAGAATGGATGGACTTCTCCCAGGCTTATTTAAGGCGATCATGGCAATAGTATCACCTTCTTTTGTGTCACAGCTGCCACAGGACATGCCACAATGGCACTGTCAAAATTCCTTCTCCTGA